>NC_081762.1:10461679-10761679 GCF_963082965.1 Carassius carassius | reverse complement strand
CCGAATTTTAAATTTGGCTAATATATAAATAAATGCAAATATACACAATCCTTTAGAAATCATTTTAATATGCTGATTTGGTTCTCAAGAAACATGTCTCATTATTATCATCAATGTTGAAGACTGTTGTCTTGCTTAATGTTTATGTGGAATAGATTTCTGTAGGATTGTTTGATGAATATAAAGTTCAAAAGAACACTATTTATTCGAAATGTATTTTTTGCCGTTATCGTCACTTTTGATCAATTTAATACATCCTTGTTAAATAAAATTGTGTTTCTTTTTTGAATTCATTGTGACCCCAAACCTTTGATCTAGTGTGTGTGTGTTTGCGTTTATGTATAATCAAATTATTCAAAAATCTAATTATTTAAAATGCATTAAGATCCATTCTGATCTTTGCACGAGATATATCAGCCTAGCGTGAACGTAACATTATGTTTTTACATTATTTCATATACATTTTGTTATTCTACACAATAATAAAAGTATTTAAATCACTTGGTATGAATTTAATGGGGTCCAACTATATAAGAGCATCAATGAAAATGCTTGTACTGTGAATAACTAAATAAATAGATGATTTTTTTTTATTTCAAATGGAAATTTCCCATGTTATTCAGCCTGATTTGTGATCCCATATACTTATTTAGTCAGTGTTTGATTTGGTCAGAACTTCATTTAAACTGTTTCAAAATGCTAAAACCTATTTCCAATTTTCAAAGTGGTCTCAGACTTTTGGTTGTCACAGTCTCTATGTACACAGACAGTTGCTTTCCCAAAATCCCACAGCACTCTGCTTTTCTGCAACATTCCTTGTCTTATTTTAACTCGCTCCTTTGTACGTGACTGATGATTTTCTGGGACCGTCGTCTCCTGGTTGGTTGCGGATGCCACAGGTTGATGAAAAAGTTAGGCGTGTTATTGTCTGAGCTGTTGAGTCCCCAATGTGGCCGTGTGTCTCAAAGGCTTCTTAATGACTGGACTCTCCTGCACTCTGCCTCTCTGATGGATGGCAGGCAGGGACGGCCTCTCTTTCATCCCGACAGCCTGACTCGTCTGATTTATTAATGACAATAATTAGGAGTAAACCTCTCTGCAACCAAACCCAGAGTGATTAGCACAGTAACGATGGCGGGGAGGGGTTGTGGATATGGCGATCTGATTAATGTCGGCCATTTTGACCTTTCTGAGCCGGGCTTCTCTGCAGTCTGGGGAGAGATGAGGAGAGAGAGGGCGGCTATCTGTGGTGTCCACTCACAATTAGGTGCTGAATGAATTAGAATGCAAAATGTACCACTCGGGTCATTAGCTGTGCTGTTCACGACATGCTTATTCTATTGGAACGAATCCGCTGGTGAGCTTCTATGTTATTTATATATGACAAAATGGCACTGGTCACTTTATTCAAGACGTTTTTTTCCAGATTCTCGTTCCAGCGGTGTGGTTTATAATTAGATTCAATCTTGTTTTTCTCAGAACGATCTGAATAAATCTCATCTCACCTGCATCTTGCTCTCAGAATCAGTCTAAAGTGGGAAAACACCACTGAATTCTACTCCTCGATTACCCTTTAGTCACGTAGCAGTAGCAGACCCTTCTATTTACCTGTTTGAAAACACAAATCATCTCTGGAGATAGACACGGGCGCGTTGATAACACGCAGACTCTGTGTGACATTTGATTAACGAATGTAAATGAAGGTCAAGAGTCATTTTGTGTGGCCATCTTCCCTTTGCCGGGCTCTGACAATGAAATCTTTGCAGACACCGGCACCAGTAATGGCCACATTTAAACCGCAGTCGTTTAAGAGCTTGTACCCGGTACAGATGCATGTAATGGAGTTGGTCGGAAAGGTCAGAGTCTTTATCTGGGTCAGATTGGAGTCAGTGAAGTCGGAAGCCAGTGAATGGGAGACAGGGGAGATCAAAGTAAAAGCCATGTCAAGTAGTGCTGGTGAGCGATCGAGGAGCTGCACTTCGACGTCCCACTTCGGGATCGGTTTCATCTTCCGGTTCACTGCGGTTAAGAGATGGGCGACTGATTCGGGATCAGTGATTTGTCAAAGCACGAATGATTGTATGTGTATGTTTAACGTTTTCTGTGACCGGAAGAATTACTTACTTCTTCTGTAAAACACAAAATAATTTTGAACAAAAGTATCTTTTTGTTCACTCAGTGAAAGGGAATGGGGTCCACTGCCAGTCCAACTGAATGGACAAAAACAGAATTTTTCTAAAAATGCTTTTTGTATTGTGCAAAGAAGAGAAAGTCCTTAAAGACCTTTAATTTACACTAATAATGTATAATTGTCTTTGCATTATTTAAGAATTTCTGAAACCAAGAGATATTTATTGTAATGTGCACAAAAACCTTTCTGATTTAATAAATTTTTTTTTTGGAATATGTCAATAATAAATGTGATGAAGGACACCTGTGTGAACTTTTAATTTAAAATTCATTGCCAAAACATTCAATTTGAAAACTTTCTTTTTTATTTAGTTTTTTTTTTTTAACTGAATACAGTGAATAAATACATTTAGGTGTCTAGATACGTAATGTCCCTGCTCAGTGCTGTTGGCAAGTAGCGGAAACACTTTACCTCAGTAGTTTTGCTCAGTTCCAACTGGAAACGAAGTTGAAATCAAGGCTGATCTTCTTGTCAATGAGTTCGCTACGTTTGAAAAACACTCTCTCCATGTAGGTCATGTGATGAAACTTCTCGTCCCTCTCAGCTCTCCACTGCCCAAGTCTAATTTGTCCTCATTAAAAGTCCCCCTGCCTCGTGTTATTATTTTCCTGCCCCATCTCCTAAAACACAGGGAACTGATTGAACGTGGGGTAAAGTCGGTCATCATGACATGACCTGCAGAAACAGCAGAAAGAGTGCGACGGCTGACCCCGGCAAACTGCCTGCTTGCACATATTGCACAATCCTTCATATTTAATGGGGAAACACGAGCCTGTGATTTTGTCTGCATTCTCTCTAGTGTCTGCTGCTCGGGGTGGAGTGAAGCCACTTAATGAGAATCCCCTGTTCTCCTCCATCATTTTTAAACAGGCAGTGCACTCAGCAGCCTTGCCTTCCCTCTGAGGACCCCCGCACCTGCCCCCACTTCCCCAACATGCTGTGCTCGTTTTTGTAAGCGCTAAATTATGTATCAGCTCCTTAAATGCTGTGAAACATTGGTTTAATATGGAGTAAACTTGTTTTCCATAATTCCACACTCAAATTAGGCCAGGATACTTAACTTTGTTGGAAGCCGTCGATTTGCTTATTTTGTCTTTTAGAGACATTTACATCAGACAGCAACACAAGGAAGTGCAATTATTGCACTTTTTTTTTCTTACGTTATCCTTTATCATTTATATGGTAATAAAGTCTTACGGAGTTCATAAGAGGATGGATGGGGAAACAGAGTCTGTTGCTTGATCTTCCACTTGGCGTTTCCTCATTTAGATTAAACTCCGACATCAGTAACGCTTTACCCCCAACAATAATGTCCCTCCGTTGGCGCATGAGGCCTGTCCCTGACAGCAAACCGACATCTTGACTCGCCTCATCCCGTCGCAGCCAGCTCTTAACACAACTGCTATTGTTAAACATCCTCCGCAGCCGTAATATCTTCTAATCCTCAAATAGAGTGGAGTTAAAACTACAAGCTCCAAACTATTTTTACTTGCCTCACTAGTTGTGGCAGATGAGAAGGGATCTCTGTGTAGATGATTATATTGTCATCCCCTGATCTTTACTTCTGGAGTAATTGTAAATCATTGCTTCATGGCACGTCAGAGGTTGTCGGTAGCAGGCAATTAAATGGCACAATATAATAGAGCAAATTATTGCCTGTCAGATTTTGAACAACACAGTTGGTATTTGAATTACACTTAATCATTACATGCATTAGAAAGCTCATTGGAATCCTGCTTAGGACTGAACATGAGCCATTGCATTATTTAAACCTCTAATTGTGAAAGCCATTTATTTGTGGTTACTGTACAACAAAAAGAGTCTCACCAAGCGGGCCAGCTTTAAAAGCTCGATATATCCAAATCAATGTCTTCAGACACATAAACCCAATTGGCCAAAATGGGCAATTTCACCGGGGTGGAGAAACATTTAGCCATGCAAAGTGTTTTGTAATTTCAGACTGCGAGGATGCATATTAAATATTTACTTTTAGCCAGGCCCAAGCCAGGTCCCCTTTTTGCATAATTCATTAGGCAAAACAGATGAGGTTATAATTTGTCTAGACGCCACGTATCTGTTTCTCAGGGCTTTCACGGCCCTGCCTGCTTGCACCCCGGAACCCACAACCAAATTCTTCAATATTTGAAGCGGTCGATGACAAAGCGGCAAAATTGTGTAACGCAAATCGTTAAATTTACACCGAAGTTTGTGGTGGCTTTTAATAAGGAAATACTTGATCTGAGCGCAGATAATCCGTATAAAGGTTTCCTGGTACCGCTAATTATTGGTAGCATATTCTACATATTCCTTCACACAATATGCCACAAGGGCCAGAACAGACACCCGGTATTAACAAGACTTAAGTACTGTTGTCATGGCCGTGCCGCCAGCTCATAGATTGTAATTATTGGTTAGCACTATACTCTGATGCTTATGGGTTGAATAACAATATTAAGAAGCGGCGTGATGTTAAACAGGATATCAGTTTTACAGGTCTGTGTAAATATGCCACTGCTTTTGTTTTGTATGGAAAGTCGATGAAAGTTCATTTGTCGCAGGGGTCCTTGATCGCTCCGGTGTGGCGTATTGAGATCTTTTTCGGAGCCCTTCCTGTTGTTGTCAAGCCATCTCTGCCCTGTCTGTCATATCATATCAGCTCGCCACTCCCACCCCGTTTAAAGTACCGCTTTGGCTCATGTTACTCCAGAAGTCAGTTCCTCCAGAAACATCTGTTTCTTTTCAGAGGGAGGAGAGACAAATAGGCCCATTGTCACCCCTGTATCTGTACTCATATCGAGTCCTTTGGCTTTTCGGACAGGTTGGAATTATCGAGGGAGGGTGAAAGGCAAATAGCCCTATAGCTCAATCACCATTGTTTGGAATCAGTCAGTGGTAATATTAGTGTTGCCCAGAACACAATTACTCAATAGTGGCGTCTTTAACGTCGTCTTGAATTTATCCTCTTGACAGATCTGGAGACTGATAATTTAATGCAAGTTATGATTAAAATCCCCTTACTGTCAAGCCCTTTGGAACAAATAACAAATACCTCTGTTTGGAAAAATGACAGTTTTAAAAATAAATGAAATTACACGTTAGAGACGGCGCGGGGAGGGGCACACGGGAATTTATTGAGCTGCGAGACGTTGTGCGGGAGATTTAGGATTCGTGCTCGGGAGGGGGGCGGGAGAAGTTAATGACTGATTAACAACAGCAATTAAAAGATGAGGAAAAGGTATATAATTAAAATGGAAGTTCTTGCTTGTCAAGTGCACGCGTGTCATCCATTGTGCGGCTTGTTGAAAAGCCGGAGGAAAAAGAAACCGGTACTTAATTCCAGGCTTTGGCATCGAGGAAGGGCGTTGATCGCGTGCCCGCGGACGCTTCTCTGAAGGCTGTAACTCAGCTGAAAGTGAGGCCGTGTCATTAGAAGTTCAAAGCCGTGCATCTTGTGTTGACAGTCATCGGCAGCGAATATTTGGCAGTCAGGAGTAATTTCACTTAATTAATGGGATGCATATTTGATGGGGGGAATGAAATATTCAAGCTCAGCAAAGTGGAAAAAAGGAAAGATTTAGTGCGGAGTAAAAAGGTGGAGGGATGTAATTTGTGCATTCACTTCAGAGCCTAACGGGGAATAGAGATAGAAAGATGCAAGGAGGTGAGGAGGAAATATGTGAGGAAATTCACAAGATAAACAGCGCAAAAGATAAAACGCAGAGGAAATGGGTACGGCAGAGAAGAATGGAAAAAGAAAAATGGGAAGAGTGCGTGTTGCTGCGAATATGAACTCTTCTCTTCATCTGGTTACAGAAGTAAACAAGCATGCAAGACTTTGATTTGATTGCAAACAGTAAGAACATGGCATGTTAGCAGCTCAAGCTGACATATCCCCCCTTTTTTTGTAGCATGCACATGCAACTGACTTCTTATACATGATGATCTCCCATAAACAGAAGACATCACCAGAATACAATAAACGGACTACATTTAAAATATATATATACATATATTATCAATAGAAAACGTGTGTTCAATGCAGATGCATACATACTTTCAGCTTTATGCATTTATTTCGATGGACTTGAGTCTGTTAAACACACACACACACACACACAAGGAATATGAAGACAAAAATACAAAAATACCGCTTTCTGCTTCTTGTATCATATGTGCTTTTGAGTACTATTTTTGTCCCCAGACATATTCCTCATTATTGTATAATTTTTTAACTAAGTACTATTTAATTAAATGATTAAATGTATAATTATTACTATTAAGTAGTGATCTATACATTATTTTTTTATTATTATTATTATTCATAATAATAATGATAATCTATTCAATGCTTTAATAAATTTGTTTGCATTTTTACGTTTTTAATTTCAGATCAAATTAAATCTATATTTTTCATTATAAATCAGTTTAATAATACATTTTGATTTGATTTTATTATACTACATTTTGATTATTCTTCATTATGCTACCTATTACTAAAAGGATATACTAAAGGCTCTTATTTATCGTCATTGTTTTTAAAGAAACATTTAATTGCCACAGTCCTCTGTGTGTTCCGTTTCAAATGCTGCCCGCCACATTTCGAGGAACAGCGAAGAAGGGAAATGGAGAGCTCCCTACTAATGACTTGAGGGCTTTCTGCTTATTGTGTGTTCAAAAGCCAATGAGCTAATGTGTAGCACCCAGCCAGCAGAGTTCCACTGCTCTCTCAACCCATGAGACTCCGTGGGCTGGGATAATTGGCCAAGGCTTGTCTTTCCTTTTTTTAATTGAGACTCGTTATTTACATGAATTTAAGTTCTTTGCTCGAAACATTAAGGCAAAGAACATCTTTCAAGAATGCAGCTAATTGAAGTTTTCCCCCCTTCTTTCTGTATGTCAGGGCAGAACAAGAAACTGAAATAAATGATAAGGCAAGGAGATGAAATTGTCCCTTTTAAAATTTGCAATTATTTCCCAATTAAGGCCGGCTTGGATAGAGATGTTGGTGCTGTTGGCTTGTTTGGGGGCTTTTGGACAGTAGATGGCGTTAGCTTTCTTTTCCATGCAAAAGGAAGAGCTGGTCTTTGAATGGGATTTACAGTGCATGGCGTCATTGGCAAAGTACACTAATTTGATTTGAATGTCAGAGCAAGAATTTCACCCGGACGGTTCAACAATAATTAAAAAAGGATGTTTGACCGGCTTCATTTATTTTTTCCTCACTGAGCATATTAACTCAAGTGTTGATGATGCACAGCTTGGGATAAATCATTTATGCACACTGTGGGGTGTTTTGCGTTGGATCCTTTGGGCCACGGGGAGGCTAGGCAATGGTGAGGTCCCAGGGGTGCCCCATGGCACTGTGTCCAGGGACCTTGTATGTTGAAGTGAGAGGAGGAGGGAAAAAAAGAAAGACAGAGGAGAATGGGGTGTCGGGAGGGCAATTACGGCAAGGACAAAGCACATGTAATAGGAACTCCCCTTATAGAGCACCTTAATTAAAAGAAGACTTACACTGCGAGAGCAGCACCGCTGCAATTAACAAGCACTGATGATAATGAGGGTGTAAGATCTGTGAGGTGTGATGTGTGAAGTTTGAATCTTTGCCGCTTTTAGCCAGGTGTCCTTTAACTTAGCAAATACTGGCCAGGTGATTTTGAAATAGACTGACATTTGGTCGCTATCTGGCATCGGAACATCTGTTTTTCTGCAGGACGCTTGTGTTCGTATTTGTGTTTTTGTGAAAAGCACTACGAAACACTGGTCACACATTGCTCTTTATTACAGATGTTTTTAAAATGTTTTTGAAAAGACAGTGAACTGAAACTTGCAATAATTAAAACAGCTTTTTTTACAATCACATTTCAATCTTTCAAATAATATAACTTATTTATTTACATTTTCATTCTTTTTTATTTTAGGATTAAAGCCAGGTCACAATTTCTTCATTTTTAAAAACAATCCTATATCTGTTCTTCATATTCAAGGACCTGCTGTTTTACCCAGGGAATGTATTTGATAGCATCCCACACACACACACACACACACACACACACACACACACACACACACACACACATACACACACACGGGCCAGATCTGATAAGGAACACACAAGGGCCTATTCAAATCATTATGTGTTAGGGAAGAATAGAAGCAAGTAAACATTATGTCTGATAACTCTACAGATGGCAGGGGCAGGAGAAAAAAATTACCCTGGAAAACAGACTTAAAATGGCAGTATTATTTAAAATAAATAATAAATCTATCAGACTACTGTGGTTAATCATTTAACAATAATAATTCTGTGACAAAAAAAAACAAACGTTTTAAGACATTTTAACATATTAAATTAAATGTAGAATAATTAATTTCTTATAAAATGTACTATCAATTTTACTGTATATATATTTATAATTTTTAAAAAAATCTATGTTTTTGCATTTTATAATATAGCATATCAGTTAGTATTAGTATATTATTGCTAATATTTTGTGATTATATGTTTTTAAGAAACGCATAATTATTTCACAATATTCCAGTAATTTTTGTTTAATCTGATTCTTGCCTTTTTATTAGACAAAATATAAAAAATATTCCGTTTTGATTGGGCTTTGAGTTTTAATGAAATGTAAAATCGGTGGCTACAGTGACATTATAAGGATGTTTGCCCCACCCACTGTGCGGATCTATTAAAATGAATTAGTGTAATGAGCGAACACCTAGCCAATGAATGACATCTTGTGTAGATAACATTAATTATGCATACGTTTCAGAAATTAGCATACATCTAATTGCATTTTATTACATGTATCAGATACATTAAATTGCCAAATATGGTTTCATATTATAAGGGATGTTTGCATGCGAAATGTAAAACATATTTTGACAAAGTGATTGAAAACTTTGGAATATTACATGAAAATCAGATCCATTTTATTCCTATGTTTCATAATAAAATGTGTGCAAAGTAAAAGAATAAAATGAATAAGCTTGGTTAGTGATGAAACGAGGAAGTGAGCTCTTCACAGAGTCTGTTCAATATGGCACATTTCTCTGCCGCTTGATGTAGCCAACTGGCCGAACGCTAGTCAATGCCATCTCTTGCGTGTGTGTGTGTGTGTGTGTGTGTGTTTGAACGTATCCTCCCGTTGGGAACCTATAAACAGTGACACCCTGTATAAAGGGATGTGGCAGAGAAAGTTTCACCATTGGAGAGGAGATTGCCAGGTTCTGCCTCTCTCTCAAACCGTGATTGAATTTGTCGTGAAGGAGTGTCACACTTAATCACATGTTTATGTACAAAGGTTAGCAGGCTCTCTTTCTCCGTTTTTCTCTCCTTCTTTCTCTACTTGCTTTCATCTATAAGCTTTATTGCCATAAATTATTTCAGTTTTTGACCTTAATTTTTCGTGGTTAGGAGCATGTGGCCGCAAAGCAATTACAGCAATCTTCCCTTTTCTATCTGCTGTCTTCCCTCTCAATGGAGTTGAGGCGGGCGACGGAAACGGCAGTTTTTGAGGGATTCATATTTCTGATAACTTCTCCCTCTTTGCTTCAGCTCTCCCTTCTTGTTCATCAGCCAGCCGAAGTGATGATGCTTTGAGGACATAATTAAACATATCGTTCAAAACATATACTCTGTGCATCCTTGAATTATCACCGTCATTAAAATCGTACAAATATGGAAATATGATTGCCAGGGGCGGATAAATCAATGATCAGCCAGGCTTCCAAATCCAATAAATATGCGGAGTTAAATACTTAAATATGCAAATTGCATGCACATGATTTGCATATGGTAGTATTTAAGGGGAATGTCTGGGGCTGTAAAAAATGGTGGAGGTATAGTGAACGAGAACTGGGGAGAGGGGATGGGAGAAAGATTGCGAGGACACAAGTGATTCATTTTTTTTGCTTAAAAAAAAAAAAATCCAAAATCATACTTGGTCAGCCTGATGTGATATTTTTAAGATTTTGAAGAATGTTATCAGCATCAATATGCTTTTGTAGAGAAGAGCTTGTGCTTGAGGATGTCTGAAAAATGCCTTGGAGAAACGTGAATAATTAAGGCATAATTATTCCTCCTCATTCATCGCTTAATCCAGAGACAGATTTAGGGGAAGGAATTTATAATTGTTCCTCTTTTTTCGTCGGGTGTCCTGTGTTGTCACATTATTATAAAGCAAGGTCACATTGAAGCGTCTGACCTCACAATGTTTCATAAAACAATCCCTTATTGAATTTAAAAAAAATAAAAATAAAAAAAAAAACAAAAAAAGAAAAGAAAAAGCAGCGATTTAGAGATGATCTGAAACAATGTCTGTAATTAAATCTTTAATCTTCATATTTATTGTAGGAGAATAGAGTGAAGTTGCAACGTACACAACAGCAGAGGGTGCAGTTTTTATCTGGATTCTGTCACAAATCTGGACTCGAGGGGACGGCCGGCTGTGATTCTGCAGGGATAGTTTCCTTAATGCAATTTTTCAGTTTTATACATTTTACATTTCTCAATGTCATCACACCACATAAAACATATTTAATTTAGCTCAATAATAAATCCTCTCGCGAGCGAATGCTCATTGATTGATGTTTGATATGAGAATTTACATTAGTTAATTTGATTTTCATTTTCCGAACGCAGACTTGGCTCAAAGCATAAATAATATGTGTGATTTAACAAGCAGGAAAATGTATTAAAATCTCTCGAGAGATGAATTTGGAAATTCATCCGACAGTCCCAGACAAGTGATTTGGCCAGCGGTGACGCGCTTGAAGCCAGCACGAGAGAGACGTCCAAATGTAAAAGGCCCACCCAAACAAAATGTAACTCCTAAATGCCGAGGAGTCAGGGAGCAGGAATCAATGGCAGCGGTGGTGTGGATATGTTCAGGGGCGAGCTGACATGGTCGGGTTAAACAGAGACGAGATCCTCATCAGGAAAATCAATGTTGTTGTAGGATGTGACCCACACGGTCTTGGAGTGAGCGAGTCACATTACTCTACCTTGCCCCGAGTGTGTGTGTGTGTGTGGCGCCCGCAGTATTGACCAAGCCGAGAAGAGAATGACACTATCACTGTGCATACTGATGACAATTGGAGACCAGCGAAGCTTGTTAAAGTACTTCTCTGTTTATCACTGGAGCTGTAATTATCCCCATTATCAATTCGTTGTGCCTCAGTCTTATTTTGACTTTTTTTTTCTCACCATATCAGAAGCAAACTTTATGAATTCAAAAATCTGTCCAGGCACAACTAAGTATCACCATCCTCCCTTATCATGTATGTTTGCGAGAGCATGCTTGGTTATTGTTTTCATAAAACTATAACTAAGGTGTGTGTGTGTGTGTCTGTGTGTGTAGGCAGCATTTATTTGATCAAAAACACATTAAAATCAGTAATACTGTTAAATATTATTACAATTTAGAAAAATTGTTTCCTATTTTAATATGTTTTAAAAACAATTAAATTTACTTCTGTGGTGGCAAAGCCGAATTTCCAGCAGCCATTAGTCCAGTTTTAGTGTCACATGATCCTTTAGAAATCATTCTAATGTACTGTTTTACTGCTCAAGAAACATTTTATTACTATCACTGTTAAAAACAGTGCTGCTTAATATTTTTTTGTGGTACATATTTTTTTTCCAGATTTATATAGAAAAAAGTAATTAGATTTATATATATATATATATATATATATATATATATATATATATATATATATATATATATATATATATATATATATACATATATATACATATATACACACACACACACACACACACACACACACACACACACACACACACATATATATATATATATATTTATATATATATATATACAGTACAGACCAAAAGTTTGGAAACATTACTATCTTTAATATTTTTGAAAGAAGTTTCGTTTGCTCATCAAGCCTGCATTTATTTGATCAAAAATACAGAAAATAATGTAATATTGTGAAATATTATTACAACTTAAAATAATAGTTTTCTATTTGAATATACTTTAAAAAAAATAATTTATTCCTGTGATGCAAAGCTGAATTTTCAGCATCATTACTCTAGCCTTCAGTGTCACATGTAACATCCAGTCTATCACATGATCATTTAGAAATCATTCTAATATTCTGAGTTATTATGAGTGTTGGAAACAGTTCTGCTGTCGAATATATTTGATGAATAAAAGGTTAAAAAGAACTCCATTTATTCAAAATAAAAAAAATTCTAATAATATATATTCTAATAATATATTTTCTTTACTATCACTTTTTATCAATTTAACACATCCTTGCTGAATAAAAGTATTGATTTTATTTAAAAAAAGAAAGAAAAAAAAATTACTGACCCCAAATTACTGACCAGTAGTGTATATTGTTATTACAAAATCTTTATATTTTAAAAACATAAATTCTTTTTTTTTTTTCATCAAAGTATCCTAAAAAAGTATCATATGTTCTGAAAAAATATTAAGCAGCAGAACTGTTTCCAACTTTGATAATGAATCATTATATTAGAATGATTTCTAAAGGATCATGTGATAATGATCCTAAAAATTCAGCTTTGCATCACAGAAATAAATGATAATTTAAAGTATAATAAATTTAAAAACAATTATTTTAAATTGTAATAATATATCACAATATTACATTTTGTTTCTGCATTTTTGATCAAATAAATGCAGGCTTGATGAGCAGAAGAAACTTCTTTCAAAAACATGAAAAATAGTATATATATATATATATTTACTGTCACTAACTTTTTAATATTAGCACACACACACACACACACACACACACACACACACACACACACACACACACACACACACACACACACACACACACACACACACACACATATATAATGTTTTCCTTCAGTGGTGTGGTTGAGGTTTATAGTAGTGTCTTCACAGGCTGCATGCAAGTTGACATAATAACATAATTCATTAATAAATGACTCTTATGAGCTGGGTCCTTTAAGTGAATCATTCAAAAAGATAATGTTTGAATCAAGTTCAAGTAACTTTTCTGAACTGAATCGATTAGGCAGTTGCTGACCGACTCATTACTGAACAAGAGAAATTTTCAGTGATATTATTTATGCATGTGCAGCATATATAGTTAAGGATTAATTATTAATTATGTTATCGTTTAAAAAAAAGTTTTTTTTCCAAACATTTATTTGTTCAATGTGTCCTGATTTACAGTTAAAGTGTGTGTTTGTGTGTATTAGGCGTGAGAGTGTATCTGTTTTATTTCTCTACACCTGTCAGTGCTCTTCCTTCCCAAATTTCAAAATGTTCGCAATCACATAATAAAATGTAATGATAATTGTATATCTGTGCAGTGTTACGCCACGGTACCATGCAAGCTGATGGGAAAGAGTGTGAGAAAAATGGACTCTGGGAGATGTTTTCCCCTGGTTTTCACAACCCTTGGCCCTCCTTCACGTCCCCTGCACTCATTTATTCTTTTTTCCTCGGCTTGAACACATCAAGGATGAAAGAGAGGGTTACATCACCGTTTTGATAATTGGCGTCTTATATTTCTGGGGGACTCTTAAAAGTGGGGGAAAATATGTGCCAATGTTCAACTGGCATCTGATTCTGATTTGGTTTTTGATCCCCAAATCTATTTTGTGGGCTTAAGGTTGTAAACAGTAAAAATAAAAGTAAACGAATATTAATAAGAGGCCAGAAAACCTGGAGAGACCAGGCAGCTCTGTTTTAAAAGTTCTTCTCATACATCAACATTCACATTTATTAAATTAACATGACGTAACGGAATCATACTGCACTTATTGAAATACGCTGTTTGTCACCAATCTAAAATGTCCGTTCTTGTTACTTGTTTTTTTGGGGAAACAGTATATAAATCAGTATGCCACTTACCTGAGGACAAGGGAAAAATAAAGCTGAATATTTGCATTCAAAAGTGTAACTTTCCCCAAATAATTTCAATGGGGATCATTTGAATTTCTGGAGAAACACTCAGCACTGAATTGCAAAGTTGCTGGTAATGAAATCATCCAGCGGTAGAGACGGTGGGAGCCGCTCCTGCACACAGTAGGTGGGGGTAGTTATAGAGGTGCAGGTGGGGGATGGAGGTACTCATAGTGCCCTGTGGAGGCATTAGTGTGGACGGGTCATTACATCAGGGATGGGAGAGGAGAACACACACCACTGAGCAGCCCATGTCATTTACTGAGGCCATCAGGGCCCATAGCACACTATAACATTCACTGCTTCATTTCCCTCGAGCTATCACTCTTTTTTTCTTCCCTTTTTTTTTTAAATGAAGGGACGTCGATGTTCAGAGAGAGAGATAGAGTTTGCAAGTCACACAAGGAACATTTTCAGTTTAGTTTTGATCTTTTTGGAAAAATGCGGCAGAATTCAGTTTGTTTAGGTTCAGCGCAAATATATTTGCCATATAATTGTGTAGCCGGCATCAACTAATGGTTTTGTTCAAGAAAAACACATTTTTTTGCACTTTGTACTTAGACTGCGAGTGCAGTTTCTCCGAAAGTTTCTAAAGAAATTATTCACGTTCCATTACATCGTTAGTTTGTTTTCTTTACCTATTTTTTGGGATTTAAATCTATTTCTGAGAGAACATCTGAAATAACACATTATACGTAACAGTGACCCTTTTTATCAAAGAAACAGAGGATGGCCATGAATATTCATGCATCCTGGTATTAAAACTTTCAGTAATCAAGTACTTATTTTAATTCCTTTTTCTGAATACCAGAATCAAACTTTATTAATTCACTATTATTAAAAATCTGTTCAGGCACAATTAAATATCACCACCTTCTGCTCCCTTGCAGCAAATGTATTGCTAACACATATATACACATGTAACATTCATTAAGACACTTTTTGTCAAAGAAATAGAGGACGGCCATCACAGCCATGAATATTCGCAAATACAAATACAAAAACACTTCAGTTACATACATAACCTTAATTAAGTATTTATTTCAATTCCTTTCCTGTGTTCCTGTAGCTCAATTTGGTAGAGCACTGCGCTATCAAGCGCAAGGTTGGGGGTTCGATTTCCCGGGACACATGATATGTAAAAATTGATAGCCTGAATGCACTGTAAGTTGCTTTGGATAAAAGCGTCAGCTAAATGCATACAATTTAATTTAATTTTTTTCATTTAATATCAGAAGCAAACTATGTTAATGCATTATTAAAAATCTGTGCAGGCAAAATAAAATATCACCATCTTCTGCTTCCTTGTGTAAAGTACATTACAAACATATATATTTATTTATAAAAATTTGGGGTTGGTCAAAAATATAGTAAAAGCAATAATATTGTTAAATATTGTACACAACACAACAATACACAACATTAAGACAGTCCACGGTGACCCTTTTTGTCAAAGAAATAGAGGACGGACATCAAAGACATGAATATTTGCACATCCAAATATAAAAACCCTTTGCTATGCGCGTCCCCTTAATCAAGTACTTATTTTAATTCATTTCCTTGCAGGGTTTTATTAGTATGCTAGCTGTTGGCTAAATGATTATGACAAGGCTGCGTTTTCACTGATTCTGCCAAGATAAAAATACACAGGAAAGCCCAGCAACCGAGCTCAAAAACCTGTCTCCGGTATCCCTACAGGGAGATGACCTTGGTCATTAAGGACATTCACAGTTTTGTTTAGGAATAAAATGACAGAAAGCAGAAAAATATGAAGTGCCTCCTTGAGAGGAATCGTTTGTTGTTGGCTAAATTATGCAGCACATCATTATTTGGTGGCATTACTATTATGAGCTGTTTATGTCTCTGACCTTAATATTTGCACTGTTTTGGTGTAATGTAAGCAATTCTCTCTCTCCCGCTCCGGCCTAGACTGCAAAAGCAGTCTCTTTTGCATTTAAGTATGATGGTTTGATTGTTTTAAAGAATAATATACAGAGCCAAATACGCATACGACAACAATCCTGAATCAATAAAGACCTCACAGTAATCAACACAGGATGAATATACGCTACTGTGAAGTGTATAAAAAAAGCATTTCACAGTATGTGATACACGTTTTATGTGGTAAATATAACTGCTGCAGGCGGGTACGGCCCTGCACTTCCCTTTATATCTGTGCACTCAGGTTCTGAATGGCTCTGGGACTGGCGAGCCTGCAGAGATGCAGCCAAGCGCTCGGCCGGCTGAATTTGTTTGACTCAGGTAATTGAAAGTGTTTTAAACTATTATAGCAACTTGAGGGCTTGTTTAAGTGTCGAGCTGTCCATCAAACGTACATGGGTGGAAAGCATTGGCCTGCCACCCTGTCAGTCACGGGAAACGAGAAGTGTCGGCCTAATGGATTTCTTCAGGCGGACGTCGGTGCGGCAGCAGAAGTAAAATCAATGTGTTGTCATGTGTGAGAGCAGAGCATCAAACAGGCAGGTGAATTGGAACTGTAGTTTAGTTGTAACGTCTACATTTGCGGGGAGGCGGCTGGAGACAGACAGGTGCTGCGTGGCTGGAGCTGAGAGACCGTGGAAGGCCTCTTGTTTTGATTGCCAGCGTGAGAGGGGTGCTTGACCTGTTTCTTTCTGGGGGTTTTTTGCGCTGCGTTCTGTGGCTCTTTCCCTTGCTGTTTGATGGGGCTGGGCCGGCTACTGTGTGTGTTTATGTCATCACACTACATGCTGCACATGAGAGGGAGTGTGTTTACAGACTGAACACGGTGCTACAGTGCCGCTGATTAATTGTAGTGATGATCTGAACTCACGGATTCAAATCTGGGTTGTCTGGTGTGTGTGTGTGTGTTTACTTTACAGCAGCAGTTCTGTGGCCACATTTAGGAGCTGTAGTGCCTCTATAGGAAGTAATTGAAAAAGTGCCTGGAAAAAACATTACAACTCGAAAACAATACAACTTTAAAAATACTGTGCATTACGCTTATACCCGTATAGCCGTTTATAGTCCACCGACCGTTTGATTCATACTGCGTGGGGTTTTTCAAACGTTTTGAAACCTACAGCCCCCAAATATGATGATACCTTTTTGAAAGACCCCCTTCTTGAAAGTATATATTTTAAGACTCTTCTCTTTATACTGTGTGAGCAAAATAGTAAGTGTAAAATTCTGAAGAGAGTGTTATTTATGGTTTTAATTGCTGGCATTTACGTAGTCAATGTACTAAAGCAAGCATAGTTTGATAGCATTAAATTGATCAAAAGTGACAGTAAAGACATTTATAGTGTTAAAAAAGACACCTGTTTTAAATAATCAGTTCATGTTCACATGAACTTGCTTTCCAAGAATCCTAAAAAAATAAATAATAATAATCATCAGGCGTTCCGATAATAAGAAACCTGTTAACAAAAGTGTATATGTTATATGGAAAATATTATTTTTTTAATCTAATTACTTTGTCATTTATTATTTATTTATATATATATATATATATATATATATATATATATATATATATATATATATATATATATATATATATATATATATATATATCATTTATTTATTTATTAAATGTATTATTTTTTTTTACATCCTGAAATTTCCCATGGACCCCCTGTTAAGACCCCCAACCCCTGATATCGAACACAGGTGCACTTTTTTCAGTCCTGAAAATAAATTTGTGTTTACAAGATACTAATTTGATATAATGAGCATTTTTGTTTTTCTGTTTAAGTGAGAAATTGTTGGTCAGAATAAACTGTAATATGGACCCCACTTTATCCATAGTCAATAGTCTGGCTACATGAATGAAATGCAGTTGCACTTAAATGCAAATGCCCTTTTTTACTTTTTTACTTCCCCGTTGCTGCTAGTATTATGAAAACATGCCCATATTTAATAACACAAGATGCAGGATAATCACCAGATTATGCAAATAAATGTACATGTTATACATGTTCTAATGGCTTCTGTTAATCAAATCCATTATCATTATGTGATTAAAACGGTTCACTGTTTGACACAAACACACTGTATTGCACACCTGAGATTATTCCCAGATGGCTGTGATTTTAACCAGACACCCACACACATTCTCTGAGTTCCAAACGGCCCAATCTGGACCAGTTGCCTCTGTCATAACCCATAATGACGGACCTTACAGCACAAAAAGTGTGGTTTCTTTTGTCAAGTGTATGAGAACGCGGCAAATGGGAACCTGAAGAGTGAATTTTGCTCACCAAGGTCTTAGCTCCCACGTTTCTCCAGAAAACAGTTCGGGTTGGTTTAATTTGTCATATTGTAACTTTGCATTTCTATTTCAGAAACATCTGTGAGAAGACAAAAATCATATTATGCTTTATTTAACAAGATTTCATTAGATTTTTATCTTATGTCAGACAGTATGTTCACTAACAACTTATATGTGCTGAGTATAGTTGTCATGATTTTATTTATTTTATCTCTAATGTGGGTCATGGAGAATGGTTGCTTTTCCCGCCACATTGTCATCTCTTCCCAATATAACCGTAACGTGATTTATGGCCAACAGCTCTGATTCCGTCACTGCGAGGGATCCGGCGTGTATGTCGTGTGCCCTGCTAACTGGCTGCAGACATGCTGTCTCTGTTGAGCTAGACCAGACCTGTCTGAAAACCAATCAACTTATTTCATCACAGTGGAAATGAAAAGACGTAATTACTCATAATTGGCCTTTATTTTTTGCACTTTCGCGGCGTTTTAGGTGACGTTCATTCAGTGCTTCGGGAAAAAGATGAGAACAATTTTGTGTTCCGTTTGAAAATGATTACGGGTGATGCGTGACAGTTTTTTTTTTCTCTCCCTTTGCTTAGAATTTTTTTTTTTTTTTTTGTGGGATTGTGCTTTGATAATGCTGTTACACTTTATCGTTTTGAGTTTTGTAGCCTAGTTTTCTCTGTCTGTCTCCAACAATGTTATTACCTCTGAAGTTAAAGAGAGAGAGAGAGAGAGAGAGAGAGAGAGAGAGAGAGAGAGTTTGTGAAAGAATTGAAGAAGCTTATTTCAGCTGCTTGTGCCACTTCTGCAAGTCACGGTTATAATGGAAGCCAGTGATCCAATACCACTTTCAAGCGTTTCCAAGCGTAGTTTTCAGTTTTAACACACTTTATGCCATGTGCCCCAAAATGTGCTGAAGAGAGTATTTTTTCATGCCGTCAGTGATGAATCTGTTTGGGTTGCAGGCTGCACAACATTTTTACACTCACCTTTATATGATTTGACAATTTGCTTAAAACATTTTACTCTGTGGGGTTTTAAAACTAGCATTTGTATGTTGAAACCTAATGTTTTGTTTTGTGTTGTTTTACATGATTTGGTGCTTGAACGGCAAAGTGGAGGAGTCCTGTGTCAAAAAATGTATTAAATATCAGCACAAAATGGCTTTCTGTGAAACTGCTACCTTTTTGTACTTTAGAATAGATCAATAAATTTTTAAAGTTCATTTCTGTACATTATTTGACACTGATTTTGCTGAAGTGCAAATGCATTGAGCAACATAAAGATAAATTAATTCATTTTGAAATATTTTGGGATATAATTAGGTAAGTGTCATAGTTGACAGTTTTATGGTTTCATTCCAAACGGTTTATTTTTAAATCCATGGTTCTAGGGTTACTGTTAAGCTTTTCCTATTTAAATGTTAATCTAAATCTAAATATAATTTATTTATATAAAAATAAAAATATAAATATAAATAATTTTACAAACACCATAAATGAATTTATAATCAATTGTATAGTGCAAGTTAATTTATAATTTAAATGATATCTATTATTTATATTTTCTCTATATTACTTATTAAAATGTGCATATCTGCTAATACAACAACAACAGAAAAACAACAATTAAAAATAATTCAATGTTATATATAACGTGGTACATATATGCATGCATTTATAATTAATTGAAATATTATAATGTTATATAATAATATAATATTTAATTAATTATAATTACTATATATATATATATATATATATATATATATATATGAATGCATGCTCATCAAGCCTGCATTCATTTGATCAAAAATACAGAAAAAACTGTAATATTGTGAAATATTATTATAACTTAAAATAATAGTTTTCTATTTGAATATACTTAAAAAAAATAATTTATTCCTGTGATGCAAAGCTGAATTTTCAGCATCATTACTCCAGCCTTCAGTGTCACATGTAACATCCAGTCTATCACATGATCATTTAGAAATCATTCTAATATTCTGATTTATTATGAGTGTTGGAAACAGTTCTGCTGTCTAATATATTTGATGAATAAAAGGTTAAAAAGAACTGCATTTATTCAAAATAAAAAAAAATTCTAATAATATATATTCTAATAATATATTTTCTTTACTATCACTTTTTATCAATTTAACACATCCTTGCTGAATAAAAGTATTGATTTTATTTAAAAAAAGAAAGAAAAAAAATTACTGACCCCAAATTACTGACCAGTAGTGTATATTGTTATTACAAAATATTTATATTTTAAAAACATAGCTTCTTTTTTTTTTTTTTTTTTTTTTTTTTTTTTTTTTTACTTTTTTTTCATCAAAGTATCCTAAAAAAGTATCACATGTTCTGAAAAAATATTAAACAGCAGAACTGTTTCCAACTTTGTTAATGAATCATCATATTAGAATGATTTCTAAAGGATCATGTGATGATGATCCTAAAAATTCAGCTTTGCATCACAGAAATAAATGATAATTTAAAGTATAATAAATTTAAAAACAATTATTTTAAATTGTAATAATATATCACAATATTACATTTTGTTTCTGCATTTTTGATCAAATAAATGCAGGCTTGATGAGCCGAAGAAACTTCTTTCAAAAACATTAAAAATAGTAATGTTTCCAAACTTTTGGTCTGTACTGTATGTATATATATATATATATATATATATATATATTTTTTTTTTTTTTTTTTTTTATGTGCGCATTTGCTTATATAGCAAGAACAGAAAAAACAATAAATAAATATAGATAAAGAAAGAAAGAGGTTTAGATGTGTGTGTTTTTAAATGTCTTTATTCGCACACAGCAGTGGTTAACATACTGTAAGCTATTCTTTGTTAGATTCGCATATGCAAATGAGGGACTCAAATGGCATCTAGTTTGAAGAATGAACCAATGTTTTTGGATGACAAGAACACTTTAAACATTAAAGCATCATCTTTTAGACCAACATAGTTACACTCCTCTTACTTCAGTCATTGTTCACTGGCGGCTCGATCAATACAATAAAACCTGAAGCAAAAGCAGAACTAGTTGACCCCAGAAGAGTGAAGGGAAAAGGAAAAAGAGAAAACAACTAGCAGAGAAGAAGAGCAGACAGAGGGACAGAAGGCGTCATATCGCTCTAGTTGAACAGATGAGGCTGGGAGAAGTGACAGTGTGCTAGGGGTGTTTTCAGGGCCTTTTTCTGTGGCTGTCTGTCCACATCAGGGACTGATAGAGCTGCCTGGTGGCTGGTGTGTCATAGCAGGGGGGTGAGCGGATGCTGTGCACTCTTCTCGTGGAAAAATGATGGATTTGGTTTGATCTAAAGCACAGGAACAGGTTTTCCACTGCAAGGGCTGGTGCTGTCATTCTGCATGACTGTGGCTTCCTCTTCGCATTTAACTTCACACTTTCTGCCTGGGTGCTGTCTTTTTTTTGTTCGTAATAGGGGAGAGTGGGGTAAACCGTGCCAAGTTTTCCTGAACTTGTCTGAAAATGATTTCAAAAACTGTAGAAATGTGATCAAATGCCTCCCTAGGGTTTAGAGTAAGCTGCGTCATGTCAGGGGTAAAATGCGTCATTAGGAAATATGTGAACTATGTACATTCTAAACAAAAATATGATCATAAATGAGGGCGAAGACCTATTTTTTTCCTGTGCAATTAGATTCTAAAGCCATAGTTTGCTTGCGTTTTCATAAATAATCAGGAGAAGTTTTATATTCAGTATATTTGAATGCGTGTACACGTATTCATGATAACAAGATATATATGTTTTGACCTGGATAAACTTTTTGATATTTAAATCAATTTAGCATTCAAAAAAGTTTTTTGCTTAAAAAAATGTGTTAATCAATATATTTATATATATATATATATATATATATATATATATATATATATATATGTATATATATATATATATGTATATATATATTAGAAGCTATGTTGAACCCTTTTTAACAGTTTAGACACAATTTGATCGATTAACGATATGACCCAACTTACCCACTCTCTTTATAATTTGATGTTGGACTTGCAGTATGCTATATATTGATTTTAACACACATTGAAAAACTACAGGAAACTTTGGCTCAGTGATAAGCCCATAAACCAATTAAATGACTGATTTTATAAGTAATGCTATCCCTTAGTTTCAGCTCTGTCCATGAGAAATTATGAAAGAAGGAAGTTCATGGTTTGAAGCAGAGGGGACAGTACAAGTGCAAGTTAGGATTCATAATTACGGAAAATACTACGGTGTGTAAAAATCAGTTGCCATGGGATTCAAGACTTCATTACCACAAACAGGATATCAGCTTCATGGATGGAAAAACTTTAGACTGAATGTGTCAAAGCATTTCAGCAGATTGGGGTCATTTGTTACATTGTCTATGGTTATTGAAAACACTGTTTACACTATGTGCTGTATCCCAGAAGTCTCACGATAAATTTCACATTAGCTGCAGTGTTTATATGCTACCAGTCAAAGGTTTGGACATAGCCATTCATTCATCATTACTGTCATTTTCCATATTCTCTCAAAAAGCTTCATAAAGTGGGGCAACCTGAATGGATTTAAATAATACTGAAAGTGTTTACATGGATGATTAGCACTTGTTGGACCTGATCATGAGAAAAAGCTTTTTTAAAATATATTTAATATTTGCATTTAGTGATTTAGCAGATGTAATCAATTTACTTTTTTTTTTTTTTTTTTTTAATTTTCATTTAAACCTGT
The DNA here is from genome assembly GCF_963082965.1 of Carassius carassius. Lineage (NCBI taxonomy): Eukaryota > Metazoa > Chordata > Actinopteri > Cypriniformes > Cyprinidae > Carassius > Carassius carassius. Next base: position 10,738,533 of record NC_081762.1, on the reverse strand, counting down.
ATAAATATAAAATATTTTTAGTATACTAAATAAATGTAAGCAAATTTGTTGTACCTTTTGAAATTATACTGGATAACTTGATCATGCAGCTGTAGTGCTGCTGCCATTAAAAATGACAACAAAGATAGATTTCACTCAAATTATTGTGCTGGTATTAATAAAAGTGGATTTTTGTACTGACTTGAAGATCATAGTAGGATACATCCCTGTACATTCACTATCATACAAAAGTTTCAGTAATTTTTTAAAAAGACATCTCTCATGCTCACCAAGGCTATAGTTTTTTAAATAAAATAAAAAAAAGGCATTTAATTAAGATACAGAAAAACATTAATATTGTCAACATTTATCATGATTTAAAATAACTTTTTTCTATTTTAATATATTTTAAAAGTTAAATAAATACATAAACAATACCGTTATGACCCAAAACTTTTAAACGGTAGTGAAAATCTTAAAACAAATATAAATATAACAAATTTAAATATAAAACAAACTGGCTTTCTCAAGCATCTGTTCAAAAGTGTTTTCTGTTCTCCACCCTCACCCCTCTCCTCAGCCACACACACACACACACACACACACACACACACACACACACACACACGCATTCAGAGGGGCTTAAGCCTCCAGAGAGTTGACATGTGGCACATAAGTTCTGTGTGAGGAGTGAAGGTGTGGTGAGATGCGTTGAGACAACGTTTCTTCAACTTACCATGACTTGGCCAGCTGTGTTTCCGCCTAACAGTGGGTGATGTGCAATTGGGGCTGATGGGTGTGTTCTGTTCATCTCTCTTTTTATGGATTCATCTGTTTATCCCTCCTGCCCCAGTGTCTGCCGAGAGGACGTGCCCTGTCACTTCAGGTGTGTCATGCTTCCCATATGCCATGGATATCTGAATCTCGGCCAATCAGACGCCACCCCACTGACCTTCTCCGGAGCTATGAGCATGATGGGAGTTGAAGGCCGGAGCTGGTGGCACACTGAATGTGAGAGACTCTTCTGAAGGAGGAGAATGGGAAGAGGCGGGGGGCTGTAGGGTCGAGTTCTCGCCCTGATACGATCGCAGGTTCGGGTTAGATGCTGTTTTTGTTGGGACGGAACCCTGCCCCCATCCCTCGACATCTCTTGCACCCCTCCTGTGCTAGCTGTCGGTGCGTGCTCGGCCGGCCTAGGTGTGGATTTACATGGCTGTTAATTAGAGTGGAAGAAGTGATTGGCTGCTGGATGCATTGTGGTAAAGAGTGCACAGATGCAGCCACGCTGGCGAGAGTAACGCAGGCAGGCATGGTGCATCAGCCCACGTCACACTGCTGCAGCTCAGCCGAGCCCTGCCCTGTCTAACACGATTTGCAGAGTGTCACCACCGTCACACTGCTCCTGTACCGCAATACCCCTCCCTCTATTCTCTTTTACCCCTTCCTCGGATCCTTATTTTGCTCCATCTATCCCTAACCGTTTCTGTTCTGTAAGCCAAACTACCACTTTCCCGGTCTGTATACTCTTTCTGTGGGGATTAAGTTTAGTGGGAACCTAAGGGGTTTAAGAGAAGGCATCAAAAAAAAAAAAAAAAAAACCCAACAAAACCTGTAGGCTTATTTAGATGTTCAAAGGTGAGATGTGCCATTAAACAAGTTTGCAAAACTAAAGATTGTTTCCAAACAGGTTTCCCTGTCTGCTATTGATCAGAAAATCTGATAGTCCTGCCCCTAACTCAAACTATTGGATAAATCAATATTGTTCTCGCAGTTTGTACACTTTTCTTGGGAATACACTTACTTATTGTTTTACAATAAAATGCTGGGTCCCACTTTATATTAGGTCTCCTTAACTACTATGTACTTACATATAAATTAATAGAAAAAATTCAATTCAATTCAAGTTTATTTGTATAGCGCTTTTTACAATACAAATCGTTACAAAGCAACTTTACAGAAAATTGTTTCTACAATATTTAGTAGTAGCTAGTAGTTTGTGCACGTTTGACAGGATTTTATAAAAATAAAAATAATAATAATAATACAAGACGTAGTCAGCTAGATGATGAACTATCAATATTATTAATTAATAGTAATTATATGATGCAGTCACACATGTAGCAATAATTGTTAGTTCTGTTTGTTGATTCAAGGTTAGGATCATCTGGGGTCCTTTGAGGGTCAGCATCATCTCTTCTCAGGTGTTCTGGATCCAGACTGGAGCTTGTGTAAATCCTAGTTACCACGGGATGTAAATCCCGTGGCAAAACATAGAAACAAAATAGAGACATCATTAGCATAGCTGCTGATCCAACAAAGTAAAATTAGTTTAACCCAAGCTAAAGAATAAAAATGCAGATGCAACTACACTCACAATTTAAGAGATACATTATTCGAATGCTTAGCGAAAGAGATGCGTTTTTAATCTAGATTTAAACAGAGAGAGTGTGTCTGAACCCCGAACATTATCAGGAAGGCTATTCCAGAGTTTGGGAGCCAAATGTGAAAAAGCTCTACCTCCTTTAGTGGACTTTGCTATCCTAGGAACTACCAAAAGTCCAGTGTTTTGTGACCTTAGGGTGCGTGATGGGTTGTAGCGTGGTAGAAGGCTAGTTAGGTACGCAGGAGCTAAACCATTTAGGGCCTCATAGGTAAGTAATGATAATTTGTAACTGATACGGAACTTAATAGGTAGCCAGTGCAGAGACTGTAAAATTGGGGTAATATGATCATATTTTCTTGACCTGGTAAGGACTCTAGCTGCTGCATTTTGGACTACCTGTAGCTTGTTTATTGACGAAGCAGGACAACCACCTAGAAGTGCATTACAATAGTCCAGTCTAGAGGTCATGAAAGCATGAACTAGCTTTTCTGCATCAGAAACAGATAACATGTTTCGTAGCTTGGCAATGTTTCTAAGATGGAAGAATGCTGTTTTTGTAACATTGGAAATATGATTTTCAAAAGACAAATTGCTGTCCAATATAACACCCAGATTTCTGACTGTAGAGGAAGTAACAGTACATCCGTCTAGTTGCAGATTGTAATCTACAAGATAGTAAAAATACACTTATTGTGTACATATATGTTCTTAATTTGTACTTATATTTAAAAAAATGCCTGTGTAACCTTATCTTACAATTACTCTTACACCTTAAACTCACCCTTAAACCTAGCCATACCACCTGTCTCTAATCTTACCCAAATCTCACTTCAATAGTGGGAAAAGTGTTTTGCAATACAAGATGAACACAGTAAGTACATTGTACTTATTTTTTTATGTAAGTACAGTAGTTAAAGACATATAATATAAAGTGGGAAAAAATATGCTGTAGTGATTACCTATTTGTAGGCCAACCCAGAAGTAAGCATCATGCAAGATATTTCCATTGGTTTTAGGACTATTGCAGAAAATAAGCTCTGTCACCAACAAAAGTTTGTTTCATCATGAAAATCTTTACAAATGAACACAACCTTTATGAATTTTAAAGCCTAAATACAATCGTCAGAAGTAAAAAGCTAAATGTAGGCTATAAATGAACAACACATGACTTCAGTATCATCGCCATTCTGACGATTCTTTCAGTCTTTATTTAGACAAAAGATTCCCTAAAAGTTTGAGTTAGAATAGCATTTATCTAAAAACCCATTGACTTTAGGACATCGGAAGCGGAAGTACTAAAATGCTAATTGTTTTTCCAGATTTGGCCTTCAGCATACTATTGAAAATTTATGCACTGCACCTTTAAGAATTCTTGTCCAAAAATTCTGCATTGCTATGAAGAACCCGAGACAAAACAACCACAATGTAAAAATTACTTTTACCGTATTTTCCGGACTATAAGTCGCACTTTTTTTCATAGTTTGGCTCGACCTGTGACTTATAGTCAGGTGCGACTTATCAAAATTAATTTGACATGAACCAAGAGAAATGAACTAAGAGAAATCATTACCGTCTACAGCCACGAGAGGGCGCTCTATGCTGCCCAGTGCTCCTGTAGCCTACCACTGAGCAGCATAGAGCGCCCTCTCGCGGCTGCGGCTGGTAATGTTTTATCTTGGTTCTTGGTTCTAAATAAATGCGACTTATAGTCCAGTGCGACTTATATATGTTTTTTTCCTCATCATGACGTATTGTTGGACTGATGCGACTTATACTCAGGTGCGACTTATAGTCCGAAAAATACGGTACACATTTAAAACTCAACAAATATTACATGAGGTAAATAATATTCATGAATATAATAAAATAATATTCATAATATTCATGACCTGACTACAACTATTTGAGACATTCTGCTAATTATTTTATAATTATTATGCATTTTTTTGTTATCAATGCTTAAGAACTGTTATTTACATTCAGTCATTCTTTGTTTATTCTGTGAGGGAACTTGACCGATTATAACAGGTTAACAAGATAAAGTACACTCTTTAAAGTAAAGGCTCCAAAAGGGTGTTTTACAGTGAAGAACCTTTCAGTGAGCAGTTCTTGAAAGAACCATTTTGAAGAACATTTAAAAAATCTAAAGAAATTTTTTCCTCTATAAAGAACCTTTTCTGCATTTGAAATATCAATGCCAATAAAGAACCTTTTTTATGTAAGCAGTATTCAGTGCAAATGCACTGCACCTTTAAGAAAGTTAAATGGCCATTGACATGACAAACTTGTGAAAAAATGGATGCATCTGGACAAAGAAACCTCTCTTTGGCTTCTTTTACGTATTGGGACTCTGGTCCCATTGGTGTCAGTGCTATTTGTGTGATGTCATAATCAGCATCTGTTGGCATGGCGATGGTGGCATGGCAGTTAGTCTCATGACAGGGGTGGCAAATTGATGATCCCCTCTCATTTAGTGCAGAAGAATAAGTAAGGACCAAGTTCTCATGGTTCTTTCAGTTTAAATGCATGGTGACATTATATGAAAGCACTGGGGGGGTCAGAGACTCAGACCTCCACCCAGACTGGCCCATAATAACCGGGGTCTTAAATCAACACCAGGCTTGTAATAACATTTCAGCCAGTGTTATTCCTCTAGCAATTAAGGCCTTCACAAGGCTCCGGTTTTGTGTCTGATGCCTCCTTTGATTTTTCAGTCCAGCCTGGTGGTGGGCTTTTTCCCTTGTTTCTTTTTTTCCGCTGAACGTTTGCTTCTCTCCTTACAGATGTGGCAAAGAGTACGGAATTGCACTCATGCCCAAAGCGTCTACATTTCACCTCTGATCCCCCCAGGGTTTTGTAACTAAACACACACATACATGCATGTTCAGTGAGAGGTGTTAAGTAAGTGTCAGAAAATAGGTGCTTTTGTTTATGGGTCTATACATGAGCTGTATGCAAGAATATCCCAACAAAACAGTTTTTGCTGGTGAGATTTTTTTGTAGCATGTCAGCTAATTTAATATGAGAAACCAGGTGCATGTTTACCAGGAGTGAGAGAATCAATTCTCTGATGCATTGAGATTCTAAATAATTATAATTAAATAAATTATGTAATAATTAGATAATTATGAATCGATCAACAGACATTCATCCAATCAAATTTTGTATTAATTTTTTTATTCAGAAATTTGAAATACAGATCTCATTGAAAAACACATGGCATAGAAAAAATGCAGTGTGCCAAGTATATTTGAAGGAAGTAAATGTTACAACGAACAAACAAACAATAAATAAATAAATAAAATAATAAGATTCCTGAAATGTATTGTCATTACTCCAGGCTTCAGTGTCACATGATCCTTAGCAAATCATTCTGATATGCTAATTTGGTGCTCAAAATGCTTTTTTATTAATATTATATAATTTTTTTTGAGGATTTAATTACTAAAAAAAACTATTAATTTCTTTCAAAATGAACAAAATGCTGATTTTTAAACAACAGTGCATTCACAAAGGCAGGTTGCTTGCATGCAGCTTTTCATTTAGACAGAACAAAAGCTGCAGTCATAATACTATTAGACCTGCTTATTATATTAAATTTGCTGGGTCACCGAAGTCATTTTATTTCCTGTTTTTATGCACAATCTTTATAGAATTTCGATACAAGCAACCTTAACTCTCTGGATATTTGAGCTGATAAGCTGAGATGAATCGGGAATAATTTCCGAATCGAATCTCGACTTGAATCGAAATCAGACTGAATCGCGAGGTACCTAAAGCCTTATGCTAATGTATGCTTGTAATAGATTGAGTAATGTTAAAACATACTAAAAAGGGTGAAAGTGCAAGGAAAGTATTTGCATTTAAAGTCGACACTGTCGAAGATCTTTTCTCTCTAGAAACTCAGCTGTAGGAAAAGCAGAGACGGTGTTAACAACAGCAATTACCTGCTTCTTAGGAGGAAGAAAAGGGAGGGGACCTTCATGCGCTTGTGTGTCTTTGGATATGCTGAGTGCTGTGTCAACCCTGTGCATGTTTATGGGCGGCACCTTCATTTGTCTAATATATCTGTTTTTCCCTTTTTAAGGTTCTAGACACCAGGGGGCTTCAGGGGGCCTTCTCGCAGTAGCTGATACAATCCACCCCTGAGTGTCTCCGTCTCTGTCTCTTTCTTTCTCTCTTTCTGTAGCAGGTCTTTGAAGTGGGGTGATGAGGGTAAGTTAATTATCCCCATTACACAGGCCTGGCTACATCCAGCCCTGCCTCAGCCCCAGCCTTCCTCTGCCTATAATTACACTGAGAGGGAGGCAGAAGCTGTCAGCAACATTTAAAACAGACCCTCTGATAAAAACACTCCAGCAGAGAGAGCGAGAGAGAGAAAGAAAGACACTGCCCCCAGATGTTAATGTAGACATTTTAAGTGATCGAAGAGAGTAGTGAAGAGTGCAAAGCAGGTATCTCTCTCCGAGCATTGACTTTTGAAGTCTAAATTCAGGGATTGCTCTTGTAAATTTTGAAATCTGCTTCGTGTCTTGGCCACGTCACCGTTTCAGGTGTGCATTATTTTTCTAATAATTAAACAGCTCGACATCCATTATCCTTTACTTCAGTTACCAAAACCTTTGTAGAAATGTTTTCCTTGTCACAGAGGCTTTTTGCTGTTTTTATCGCTTGATTTAATTAATCATGATGTTGATAAAAAATGTCAGTGGACATTCAGTGCGTTGACAATTGATAAGGAATTTTAATACAAAAAACATGGTGTAATGTTGAAAGACTGGGCATGAAGAAGCAAGCGGCTGAAATGTTGTTTTTCTTATCACAGTTTGAAGCTCTGCTCTCTCCGTCTTTTTTTTTTTTATGGCTCGTCTCCTCCAAACACAACAGCGCGGAAACCTCTAAAACTCACCAATACTTCTCAATAACATTACTGTCCCTTAAATTCAGCCCACAAACTCGCACTTAAGACACGGCAAAACTTAAGTTCATTTCTGAAAGCTCATGATAAATGCTTTGCTCTAAGAAATCTATCATGGGAAGGAACAAGATTATAGAAATAACAAGATACCGTGGGTGAAATATGAGCTGGTTTTGGATGAAGAGGAAAGAGATAACAGCATGAGATTAGGATGAAATCTAAAGAAGTCTCGCTGGCTTCTTTTGATGTTTTATAAAATATATACGACATGGCGACTATGAGAAAGGCTGCTCACTGTGTTAGCTTATCCTCGTGACTTGATTTTTATCCTGTTATGCTTTTACATTTCGCTACGCTCTTCTTCCTCCCTCCCATTTTTCTCTATAATCAGGAGTCCATGTTCTGTGGCAGGAAAGCTATGAGTTTAGAAAAGCGGTCCAAGATGCAAGCACGTACATCGTACATTGCTGCTCGCCTGTTGGGCAAACTTTATAGCTCGTGTTCAGAATATTTGTCTTTAGTGTAATTCGGCGTTCGTTTTTATGCGTTTCAATGAAGACCTCACCTGTTCTGTACGCTCTCAGAACAGTCTAATTGCAAAAAATTAACCTGTCAGATGCTCACATGGCAGTAACCTAAACTGGAGCAGTCAGATTGGAGGGACCTGTATGTTTTCTTTCTTTTTCTCTCTCCTTTTCTTTAGCTCTGTACTGCACTCTGTGGGGTTCCAATGGCTTCCCTGAGCCAAAGCACTGAGGCGAGCAATTAAAATGGAAAATGACAGCATGAGGGATGATGATTACCGTTATACAAAAAGCCACATTTATGAATTTAGCAGATAACTGTCACTTCTCCCTTGACTCTTATTTGCCCCGTGCTTTTGTTAACTTAATGTCTTCAGCGATTCTCACCCGAGGAGAGGGCCAGAGTTCTCTTTTTAATTACTCTGACACTTGACACTTCTGAACTGATTTTCTGTTTAAACAGAAGAATCAAGTATTCTTTCTTTTCTTTTTTTTAAGTCGATGAGGAAGCGCGCATTAATTTATACAGCACCTGGAAATTGATTTTGATGTGAGCTTTTTGGGGCTGTTTTATTTATTTACTGAAAAAAAATCCATGTAGCTACTCTGAGAAATTAATTGCCTAGAGGATGTTAATGGACAACAGTCTAGTATCCCTTAGGATCCCTTGCGTCACTGTAAGAGGAGTAATCTCTCACTTTTAGGAGATAAATGGCAGTGTTTTCTGTGCAGATCTGTCATTCAATTCTTAGTTTGTCTGCTGACTGCACGCATATGCTCATGAGACGAAGTCTGAAAGGATGTGCTTGTGTCCACCTCAAAATAAAATTAATGTAAATATATAATGTATGTATAACAATACTTTATATATTTCTATTCATCCCATCTACAAAAACCTACATTGAAAATGAAAATGAAATATATATATATATATATATATGTATATTTGTATTATTATCTAAATAAAATGAAGGAAACAAATTGCAGATTTAAATAATTTAATAATTGTAAGAAATCTAATTTAAATCTTATATATATATATATATATATATATATATATATATATATATATATATATATATATATATATACACACACACATATACATGCACTTATTTGCATTTATTTGCATCATATTTTATTTTCTTCTTTTAATGTAAATATTTACATTAAAGGAATAAAAACACCACTTTGCACAACTGAGTAATAATAAATGATTATGTAAATGAATCATTTTTTCCTAGTTCACTAGAATGATTTATCTGAACAAAATGACTTAACTAACTAAAATAAATCATAATTCTCACATCTATCCAGAGAGAGAGAGAGAGAGAGAGAGAGAGAGAGAGAGAGAGAGAGCACTACTTCTGAGCTATTCTAAAATGTAGTTTTGTATTTTCGTTGCTTCCCAACACTCATCATCTTATTATTATGGCACTCCTAAATTTAAAAACTGCAAACCCTTTTGCAGTCATTAGCTGTCTCATCTGTTCAGTCAGATTTATTTTAGCCCTCTGAAATGAATAACATGATCGGTTATAGCAACCTCTGACTGATCTCAGGCCTTCTTACGTGTTTTCATTTATAAATTGAAGCATCAAAAAAGCAATTTTGCAACTGACATTCACAAACAGGCTTTTTGTATTCCAGCCACGCGACATAAATACCATCACAGTCTCCTCATGTGCGGGCATGATGTCCTCGCATATTTCAGCGTGTGCAGCACATGTATCGACAGCTGAGAGGGTGATGGAGGGCGCGAGCGGGGTTTTATTATTTCAGGTCCATGTGGAGAGGATCCTCAGGGTGTCGTCATCAGTCCTAGTGAGAGCAGACATCCAGAGCACTGGCTCCAACAGTCTGGCACCACACTGTAAAGAGATCCAGCTTCCACACACCAGCCAGATCAATAGAGAGAGAGGGAAGAGAGAGACTTCTGGAAGATTCTCTGTTGCAGATGCGCCAGGTGGATTAGGCCACAAAGGATGGCCCGGACGGACTGCGGTGCATTAGCGGTAAAAGGAAGTATGGTGTCTCGTCAGGACGCATTAAGATTCATCGACTCTAATGTTGCGTTTCCACAGTTGTTAACATCTGAACCTAGCAAAGTTTTGTATATTTTTATTAAAAAGACAAACAAGCAAAAAAATGTACAGTGGAAAAAATGGACGTAGACGTGATTTCACATTTAACACATTTCACAAATAATTCAGAAGTAATGGCAAAAAATATATATTTTGAAGCAGAAAGACTAAAATAGTAGGTTTTTGTTTAATCTTTGTTTTAACTTTGAAAAATATTTTTTATGTTTAATGTATATTTACATTGAAAAAATAAATTGTTAGTAAATATCACAAAAAATATCATAATAAAATAAGAAACCACATGTTACGTTAAATTTCTTGTGAAATTTGAACGTACAAAGACTGTAATATTAATTTCTTGCAGAATACACTGTATTTACAACATTAAAAAGGTTTTTTTTTTTTTTTACACAGGAATTCATGCTAAAATAGCTTTGAAACAGTTTTTACTAAGAAATTGTAAAAGTTATTAAAGGTAATTAAGAAGCTGCAATTTTTGAATTCAATGTGACATTTTGAAGTAAAACAATTGAAATATAAATTTCTTGCTAAATGTACTCTAATAAACAGCTTTCACTAAGTTTTCACTAAGAAATTGTTAGTAAGTATCACAAATAATTAAGAAACTCAGTAACATATTAAATTAAATGTGGAATTTTGAAGTAGAATGAAATATACATTTCTTGTTAAATGTACTTTAATAATCTTTGTTTTATTTACAACTTGGAAAATATTTTTTACATGTACATTTATACAAAAAAATAGCTTTGAAACTGTTTTCACTAAGAAATTGCTAGTGAATTTCACAAATAATTACATAGAAATGACAATTAAAATAAATATTAATGAACAAAACTTTTAAAAGACTTTTAAAACGAACTCCAATGCTTAAGGATTTCTAATAAAAACAGCAAATTTGCATACTTTTTTTTTTTGTCTACCGCTATCAATTTCTCAATATTCTTTTCTAAGTCATAGAAACGCTTTTGTGGATTTTTTTCTGTTACTGTTGGAGCAGACACAAACACAAAAGTTATACTTGTTGTAGGTTCCATTCACTTCTACAGAAGTTTACCCAGTAAATGTGAAAAGGGTCCATTTAGGCTAGAAAATGAAGGAACTTGAGGAAAACAAGATAGAAGGTATAGAAGGAATGAAGATGAGTGAAGGTTGAAAGGTCAGAAAGTGAAGGCCTAACACTTTCTTTTCCCCAGGACGTCTGGATGGGATTGGACTGTGATCATGGGATGGAGGGGAGGAGCAAGTATCTTCTTATTGGAGAGCTGTCAGCTCTGATGCAACTCTACCAGACCATTTTATTTTCCCTGTAACCCTGTACTTCCCTCCCGCATTGATTACCTATGACACACGCTAGCACGGCTAACCATTACTTTGGTTTTCACGCGTCGCTATCCTCCTGTGGCCACTGTCCAGTAGCACTGCTGTCGCCATCCCGACATCTGCCTCTCCGCAGGAGTTATGGCCAAACTGTTGGGCCGTAATAAATTCACCTCTTCCATCCTTCTTTCTCTCTCTCTCTGCTGCTGTCTTCACCTCTCTTACCTCCATAACTAACCTGTTTTTCCACATAAGCTGCAAATTGTCCTGCGCTGGTGATGTATGGTGCCAGGAATATTTTTACAGCCAGTTCTCTCACACTGTCGCTCTGTATATGTGGTATAGTTCAACAGCATTGTTTCACGAGCCCAGGGAGAGGATTCGGAGAACACAGCCAGACGAAATGTCTCGTTCTCGTCCAGACGCTAATCGCTCTCAGAGCTCTGACCTGAGAGTCCCTGCCAAAACTGCAAATATTCCTACTGAATTTCATGAAACTAATACACCCACTGTACAGTAAGTGTACAAAAGGAAGTCACACATGCAGATATGCACGTGTTCTGAAGAAAAATAATTTGTGGGTGGTTGCTAGTATGTTTCCATGCACTTGCTAAGGTGTTCTGATTGGTTGCTAGGGAATTGCTAGGTGGTTGTGTATTGTTTGCTTTAAGTTTTCTTAAGTTGAATATGGTTGTTAAGTTATTTGCTTGCTATTCAGTTGTTAAGTGATGACGTAAGAAGAGCTGTTTCCAGGTCCAGGCCTCAATTTGCTTCACTTGAGAATACGACCTCAGCAGCTGTTTATGAGTACTGTTTATTCATATTAATAATTTAAGCTAAACGCTTTCAAACTTACGGTATACACTACAGTCTCCGTGCTCACAGCGTCCCAAACACAAATAATTTTATATATTTTTCTGGGACTATCTGGGACTTCGGTATGGAGTTAAAGGTTAAGATTATAACTTTTTCGCTAGTATTCTATCACATTGTGAGTTTATATTAGCACCTTTTGTTGTTTTCTCATGGAAACTGATAGAGCGTTTGGACACGGAAGCGATGCTATGTGACGTCAGACTTAACAAGCGAATAGTGCAACAGGGTTTAAGCTGCATGTAAAAAAATCTATCTATATATCTAAATATATATATATATATATATATATATATATATATATATATATATATATATAAATTAGGGGTGTAACGGTACGTGTATTTGTACCGGACCGTTTCGATACAGGGCTTTCGGTACGTGTGCACCGAATGGCCGAATGCAATATTTTGTGTGCAGAACATAGGTACATTTTTGTGTTTCTACACGAACATATGAAGTGGGGAAAGTCTCCGCCTTCAGCGCAAATCCCGCCCTGCAGCTGATTCTGAAGTTTTCAAAAGGCATCACGCGAGTGTGAATAATGAACATCTCTACAACTAGGAAAAAAACGACCGTAATTCAAACGCAGCTCCCGTCGGCATTTAAACAGACCTTTGCTCTTAATTCCGATCGGTCCAATGCAATAACGAAATCTGAGCAGGTCTAAAAACTGAATCTGTTGATGCTGCACTTTACACTTTGGAAAAATAATATATATATTTTTTTAATATGAGCAGGCCTACAAGCTGGGATTGGTAATGCTGCACTGTAATCATAGTTGTTTATTTATATTTTTCATTATATATTTTATTATGGGATATTGGTTTGAGACTGAGAGTATTTTATTCTTTTTTTATTTTATATATATTTTATTAAAAAGTGTTTAAAAAAAGTGTAAACAAATTGTAAATTTTTTTATAGTAATAAACAACCTGCAGTTTAATGTTTGCATTTTTTTCCCTTATTGTACCGAAAATTAACCGAACTGTGACTTTAAAACCGAGGTACGTACCGAACCGTGATTTTTGAATACCGTTAGACCCCTTTACACCCGTTTAGAATAAGAAACCTCTGGCCAAAACATTAAAAAATCGTACCTACCAAGTACTGTAAAAATATTATTATATACTGTGATTCAAAAATAATTTGTATCGAAATATTACCAGTTTATTCTTATACTAATTTTAATTTATTTTCAAAACAGTACTAACTTTATTTGCATATGTAAAAAACAAACATTCAAAATGTTACTACATTGACCTCATATTACTTTAATTATTCTTAAAATGTCACTTTAATCTTATAATGCTTTATTCTTGAAGCTCATTCTTAGAAAATGCTTATTAAACAGTGATGCTCAATATGTCATAACTTTATTCTCCCTTTTGAAAAATTCCTTTGTACTATAGGACAGTATAAAAGTCCTCAGCAAGCACCACTAATTCTTTGAATCGTCACGTTATTAACCATAGTTCTTTCACTCATATGAATGCAGCGTGTTCCTCTGGCTTCTGTACGTTATTTTGAAGATGAGTGGAAAAGGTTGAGTCTTGGCCAGTTAAGTGGCACTCAGTTCATGGGTCTCACCTTCCTTTTTCTTCTCAGGCAGCTTCAACCTCACCACCGTGTGCTACCTGTCAATACGATTCATCTCCCTCATACTCGCCTCTCTTTTTTCGCCGGGTGCCAGGGGAGTATCAGTGTGCCGTTTTGGCGGAGAGTGATGGGTTGGTGTCAAGTGTGTGTGTTGGGTTGTTGATAGGAGGATGTGTGCTGTCGTAGGGTATCATGTCGGACCGAGGCGAGAGGCCTATCTGAGCTGAGCTGCTTTGCCTCTCTCCCGGTCACCTTTCACTGGCAATTAGTGTCCTACCAGCAAACCGCTCACAAGTTGTCAGGAGTGCTTATCATGAAGATCAGCGCCTATCAGTCTCTCCATCTCTTCCTCTCACGTTCTCTCACTTCAGTTTGCTTTGTACCGCTCTGTGCTTGCCATCTCACTTTTCATATGCATGTGTGTGTGATGGGTCCCAAATGCCCCTTTACTTGTAAAAGTTTTATGTAGTGTGGTCATTTGCAGGGTATCATCGATGTTTCAATCAACAGCACTCATGCTCTCTTGTCCTTCTACATGCCAGCCGCTGTCCTTGTAAGCCCTCAATGGCTGGAATGTGTTCTTGCCACTTTCTGTTTCCTTGTTATTAGAGACCAAATCAAAAATGGGCTTTTTTGGCCTTCAGTGTTCTAGTGTGCTCCTCAAAGTCATGTTTAGCAGATAAACACATTTAGAATTTACAGTCTTTCAAATATTAAAAAAAAATATTTTCTAACTTCCTGTTTTAATAGGAAATATAATTACATGCTTTTTTTTTTGTAAAAACAGGCTTTCAGAACATTTCAAATGGAAATGTATTGCTTCCTTTCTTCTTTCCTGTCTGTCTGATTATTCCTCCCTTTCCTTACTTTCTGATCTGTCTATATTCCTTCCTGTCTGTATTTCTACCTTCCTTTTTGTCTATCTTCCTTCCCTTTACCTTACTTATTTCTGACTCCCTTCCTTCCTGTCTATGTTCTTTCATTCTTGTTTTTATGTCTGTTCCATCTTTCTTTCTGTCTGATCCTTCCTTTCTTTCTGTCTGTCTGTCTTTGTTCCTTTCTTTCTCACTTCCTTTCCTGTCTGTTTGTTTTCCTTTATATCTATGTTCCTATCTCTCTGGTTGTGTTCCTATCTTATTCTTTTCTTTCTTTTGTCCTTCCATATTGTCTGTCTGTGTTACACTCCTTTCCTTTCCTTTCCTTTCCTTTCCTTTCCTTTCCTTTCCTTTCCTTTCCTTTCCTTTCCTTTCCTTTCCTTTCCTTTCCTTTCCTTTCCTTTCCTTTCCTGTCCTGTCCTGTCCTGTCCTGTCCTGTCCTGTCCTGTCCTGTCCTGTCCTGTCCTGTCCTGCCTGTCCTGTCCTTTCCTGTCCTCTTTCTTTCTTTCTTTCTTTCTTTCTTTCTTTCTTTCTTTCTGTGTGTATGTCAAAGTGAATGACACCGACCTGTCTCGGCAGTGCAGGTTTTGATGGTAATGTGATGTGCTGGATTCCTGCTGTTCCAGCACAGTGTTGGTATCTGCAGGACTCCTGTAGACGTGTGTGTGAGTGAGAGAGCGAGAAACCCAGAGAGCATGTGTGTTTGTGACAGTGCTGGTGCTGACTGGTCCTGGCAGGCTGGAGATGTCGCTCTCCATGACGCGAAGTGTGCCAGAGTGGTGCTTTATCTCAGGGCTGACACACATACACACAGGGCATCATGATCCTTGGTTACCCTTTTCCCCATCATTCTCATATATATACGCTTTACTCTGCTCCCAAGACTGTATATTGCGGGTCCAGACTCAACTTCTGTCCAGGATCAACTTTAATGTCTATCATGTTTAACCCACTATATATAATTGCAGTATTTTAACATCTACAGAATGTTGATGTAAAACATTAATAGTATATTAAAACTAAAGCAAGCCTAATCACTGTAATGCAGCAGGATAAGTGTGCATGCATGTTTAATGTGAGTATCAGGAGATGTGGGAATTGAGTCGCATAAGAGGCCTGGCATAGAGGATCATGTGCAGACCTCGCGCTTTGTGCAGTACCATCCCAGACTTCCAGGTCAAATACTGAATACTCAAGAGAAGAGTGCAGTAAAGCTTAGCAGTGGATATACTTTTGCACATATACTATATTAAAGGAGGTAGAGAGACAATAGAGTTTGCAAGAAGTTAGAAAATAAAGAGTTAATTATTGAATGAATTTCAGTGGTTTTCAAGATTTGTTACTTGTAGTCTATGATATTACCCTTTTTTTTCTCAACGATCTACCCTGATAAATCTACATACCTTGATATATTTTCAATTATGAAAAAGCTGCTTGTTTTCAATTCTTCAATTCTTTTTTAATTAACAAAAACTGAGAATATTGATAATTAACATGTTCAATAACTGTTTAAAGAACTGTTCTCAATGTTCTTCAATAAGAACAGTATTTTTTGAAGGGGAAAATAGTATGATTGTAGTTTATGTTTTGATGTTATTTGTTTTTTTAGAATTTTACTTTATGTTTAAAAAAAATAAAAATAAAACGACTTAAACATAACTTTTTTTGCGACAAGTCATGGCAATGGATTTTGGTGGGATTTTGAAAGATTGCCTGAAAAACCACCTCATGCGAGCGTAAATTTTTTTTTTTTGATTTACGGGCGTTTTTGCGAAATTGACGCGCTTCCATTAGGCGTATTTTCAATTCGCGCAATTTGAAGGGTAATGAAAACGCTCCTTAAGACGAAATTTGTTGAGAGTTTACAACATTATTAAACTCTAGAAGAGAAGCATGTGAGATTACCAGTGTTTTCCTCTGAAGAAAAATCTGTATTTACTCACCATTTAATCTTCTTGCTGCTTAAAAAAAGAGTTAGAAATTAAACAGATCTTATACGTGCCTTTTCTTTTCTGTGTCTATGCAATTATTCAAAAGCCAAATGCATTGTCTCCTCTGCATTGCCACTTAATTGTATTTACAACTAGTTTTTCATGCTAACGTGAGTTCTGTTTCTCAGGATCACATCACAGGGCAAAAACCTCCTAAGCATTCCACCAGCGCAAGCGTGTTAAAGCTTGTAGAGGTGGAGCGGTCCACCTCATCTGCTCTCTGCCAGAGCCAGTGTGTGTGATAAATGGTGGGTGTGTGTGACGCCCCCCTCCACCCTCCCAGCATGTATAAGTTTTGCCTTTAATTACCATGGCTGATAATGTTTCCTATCCATAACTGTCTGTGCAGAGAGGAGGCCCGGTCTGCTTACTGATGCACAGGAGATACTAAACCAGCACCCCCCCCACCACCAGCCCTCCATCCACCTCCTCTTCCTCCATCTTTCAGCTTCATCTATGTAAGCAGGGCATCTTTCATTTCAATATTTCAATATTTATGCCTAATCTTTACAAGCGGAAAAGTTCAAAGTCATTGTAAGGGTATGTAACTTTCGCTGTCAATTACACTCTACTGGCAGTTGGGTCTGGGTGTTTATTTATTTATTTGTTTGACGGCCTTCCTGCTTGCACGAGAAGAAGGCCAGAGAAAGACAGCCCTGTCATATCTGACTCGTCAACATCCTGCCAGTTCTCGAAATCCCGGCGAAGTGAAATCACTCAACCCGGTTCTAACAGACAGGACCTGCCTCTCTCACAGCTGTAGCTCGCTCTGTTTGTACTCTCATTGATTGCTGTAATTAGTCACTATGGTGTTTCAGCTAAAGAGGGGGAGAGTATTTGTTATGCCTCGATATAATTCCGGGAGTGCACGCGTCTGCGTCCGCTTGCTTGCCTAGCGTATGTACACATTTCTCCATTGAATGTGAACTTGAATATAAAAAGCCCAGAAAAGGTCACGCTCATTTGCATGATGGCCTTCATTAGAATATGCTAAGAACGGATGCGGGTGCTTTCTTTCTCCATCGTGATGAATAGCTGCAGCATTACCTACTCGCCTCAAAGTAGTCCTCCGTCACCCTCATTTACATTTCCCTCTTTTTTATATTTATTTCGTACATTTGCGAAATACTCAAAGATATTGCTTTTGAGGTGACCTGGCATCCTGTTTTGCAATTTAAATTGGCTGTGCTTTATGGTGTAATAGTCAGCTTGTCATTTAGAAGCACCAGTGCTCTCACAGCCTCTTACGACTCTCAAAGAGTTCGATTTTAAATCAAACAACACTTTGGGGCCTTGCCGGTAAATTAGACTGAGCTTAAACACCCTTGATTGGACGCTTCGGGGCCATTTTAAACAATATCTTTGGTTCGTGTTGAAGTATTGAGCTGATCGCTATTGTTTTTGTGGGACAGAGTGGGTCAAAAGCTGATTGTTTATGACACAAAATTTGTGGATTAGAGAGGAATTGTTTGGTGTATACGTGTGTTAGGTCGAGTTTTATATTTTAGGATCTGATATTTAGTTCGGCCAAGATACAAAAAATGCAGTGATTTTAGTAGAAAAGTAAAAAAAAAAAAAAAAGAAAGAAAAAAAGAGGAACAAAAATCTATGAACAGCCGTAAACTGAATACAGTTTGTGTGTTTCTACAGTATGTTTTTATTTATGTATATATTTATTTATTTTTATTTTTATTTTTTACAGAAATTGACTTTCATTCAGCAGGGACACATTCAATTGACGTAAATACAGTTAAGATTTCGATTTCACATGCTGTTTTTTTTTTTAATAAACCTGAGGCTGAAAGAAACTTAGTTTCCACAGAAATATTAAGCAGCACAACCGTATTCAACTGTCATTGTAATAGTAATAACGTTTTTTGTGCACCAAATCAGCATATTAGAATGATTTCTGATTTTAGATATTCACAACAATAAATAAGTTTTAAAATGTAGATCAAACCTAAGTATATCTATAACATGTGATCATTTCAGGAGAACAGTTTAATATAATAGAATTTTTTGTGTTTATGTCCTTTAATACATCTTTGACAATTTGGTTAAATATTGGCCTAATACAGTTTTACTAATTTAAACATTAACATGAAATGATGCCACTTCAGGCAGAGTTAAAGGGTTAGTTCACCCAGATAGCAAAATTATGTAATTAATAACTTACCCTCATGTTGTTTCAAACCCGTAAGACCTCCGTTTATCTTTGGAACACAGTTTAAGATATTTTAGATTTAGTCCGAGAGCTCTCAGTCCCTCCATTGAAGCTGTGTGTACGGTAACGTTATACTGTCCATGTCCAGAAAGGTAAGAAAAACATCATCAAAGTGGTCCATGTGACACCAGAGGGTCGGTTAGAATTTTTTGAAGCATCGAAAATACATTTTGGTCCAAAAATAGCAAAAACTACGACTTTATTCAGCATTGTCTTCTCTTCCGTGTCTGTTGTTTGAGAGAGTTCAAAACAAAGCAGTCTGGATATCCGGTTCGCGAACGAATCATTCAGTTCACCAAATCGAACTGAATCGTTTTAAACGGTTCGCATCTCTAATATGCATTAATCCACAAATGACTTAAGCTGTTAACTTTTTTAATGTGGCTGACACTCCCTCTGAGTTCAAACAAACCAATATCCCGGAGTAATGCATGCACTCAAACAGTACACTGACTGAACTGCTGTGACGAGAGAACTGAAGATGAACACCGAGCCGAGCCAGATAACGAACAAAAGACTGACTCGTTCACAAGTCAAGAACCGGTTGCATCGGTTTTCGGATCACCAGTAGTTCTTTCGGACAGTTCGATTCAATAAACCGGTTGAAGAAAACGGTTCACCGGTTCTTTTGCGCTCGACGTAATGGCGTCATTTGCGATGATTGCCCTTGATTCAAGCCATCGGTTTACCCGCGCTCATAACACTAGCACAGAATCAGTTCAGAATCAATCACCAAAAGAATCAGTTCGGTTCATGCGCTCTCTGTGTCAGTCTGCTTCACGCTGAATCAAACATGCACAGTATCATCAGCTCCTCGATTCTTCTTATCTGGCTCGGTGTTCATCTTCAGTTCTCTCTTCACAGCAGTTCAGTCAGTGTACTGTTTGAGTGCATGCATTACTCCGGGATATTGGTTTGTTTGAACTCAGAGGGAGTGTCAGCCACATTAAAAAAGTTAACAGCTTAAGTCATTTGTGGATTAATGCGTATTAGAGATGCAACCGTTTAGAGATGCGTATTAGAGATGCAAACCGTTGCTAGGGGAAGTCGTGGCCTAATGGTTAGAGAGTCGGACTCCCAATCGAAAGGTTGTGAGTTCGAGTCCCGGGCCGGCAGGAATTGTGGGTGGGGGGAGTGCATGTACAGTTCTCTCTCCACCTTCAATACCACGACTTAGGTGCCCTTGAGCAAGGCATCGAACCCCCAACTGCTCCCCGGGCGCCGCAGCATAAATGGCTGCCCACTGCTCCGGGTGTGTGTTCACAGTGTGTGTGTGTGTTCACTGCTCTGTGTGTGTGCACTTCGGATGGGTTAAATGCAGAGCACAAATTCTGAGTATGGGTCACCATACTTGGCTGAATGTCACGTCACTTTCACTTTCACTTAAAACGATTCAGTTCGATTTGGTGAACTGAATGATTCGTTCGCGAACCAGATATCCAGACTGCTTTGTTTTGAACTCAATGCTGAGAAGACAATGCTGAATAAAGTCATCGTTTTTGCTATTTTTGGACCAAAATGTATTTTCGATGCTTCAAAAAATTCTAACTGACCCTCTGATGTCACATGGACTACTTTGATGATGTTTTTCTTACCTTTCTGGACATGGACAGTAGACCGTACACACAGCTTCAATGGAGGGACAGAGAGCTCTCGGACTAAATCTAAAATATCTTAAACTGTGTTCCGAAGATAAACGGAGGTCTTACGGGTTTGAAACAACATGAGGGTAAGTTAATAATTACATAATTTTGCTATCTGGGTGAACTAACCCTTTAATTAGTGAACGAACTCCATCGCACACCTGTAAGTAATAGGTGCGTAGAAAAATAAAACCAGGTTGGTCGTTTCAACATATAAGGAACTCCCGCACACTATCTTAACTTGCAAAATACATTTTAATCGCACAACGTTTCGGACACACGACCTTCATCAGGAGTATACAAATGTTGAAATTCATCTCTTTTAAGATAAACACATGACCAATTAACAGAGCTCCATCTGCAAATAATTAAGCTCATTGGGAATACATAATTAGCACCACATCATAAACAGTTACAAATTATTATACAGTAGTTACAACAATCAGTCAAGATCCCCCTATAGGTTAATAAAATCATCCAAAAACACATAATCAACACATCGTCATCAAACAGCATCAAATTGTAATTCTAAACAGTTACAACAATCAGTCAGGCTCCATAGTCACTCAAACTCACCGTGAATACATAGTAGAAACAACACCTCA
Source organism: Carassius carassius (assembly GCF_963082965.1). Lineage (NCBI taxonomy): Eukaryota > Metazoa > Chordata > Actinopteri > Cypriniformes > Cyprinidae > Carassius > Carassius carassius. The sequence goes on along the minus strand of NC_081762.1, from coordinate 10,717,497 downwards.
TTCAAAACAATTGCATGACTATAACATTACATTAAATAATGCTTCATCGTTCATACCCATAGGTGATAAAGTTTGAAGGGTGTAAATACAAAACAGTTCGCGTCTCTGTAGAAGTAATTCAATGTCTCCACCTCTAGGTGGCAAAGTTACTTTCTCAATCCCACAAAAGCGTAAAGAGGTTACATCGTGATTCAAAGTTAAAAAGTGTGCCGCAACTGGATAATTTAGATCTTTTCTTCTGATCGAACTCTTATGTTCACTAATTCTTTGTTTCAATTGACGTGACGTTTTTCCCACATAGCCTATACCACAAGGACAACGGATCAAATACACAACATGAGTGGAAACACAAGTAATCACAGATTTGATGCTATATTTTTTGCCAGTTCTAGGATGACAAAAAAAATGATGTTTTAAAAGTCTTATTACACAGAGCACAATTCCCACAACGATAATTGCCCTTCTGTATAGGACTAAGTAAACTCTGAGATGCACGAGGGCTAACGCTTTGAAAACGAGCATGTTCCAAGCTGTCTTTTAAGTTCCTAGCACATTTGTATACAATCAAAGGAGGATGTCTAAAAATATCGCTCAACTCCGAATCAGAAGACAACAAATGCCAGTGTTTTTTAAAAATTGATTTTATCTTGTAAAACTTAAGTGAATATGTTGTAATACAAGCAAACGAATACTTTCTTGTTTTCTTTTTTAGCAATTCAGACCGCGTCTTTTTAAAAGCTGTATTAAATCCTTCATCAACCCAATCTAAAGGGTAACCTCTGTTCAAAAATTTTTTTTTCATGATTTTCAATTTTCAACAACAAATCCTCCTCAGTCTGTAGAACTGACTCTTAGGCAGTCCTTTTTTTAAAAAAAGTCGGATGAAAACTGGTAGCGAGTAAAAGTGTGTTATGATCGATCTCTTTTGTAAACAAAGTGGTAGTCAAACTGCCTTCGTTCTTCTGTATCCACATATCAAGGAAGTGTACTCTAGACGAATTAATTTCAGAAGTAAATTCCAAGTCATCAACCAAGCTATTCAAATATTTCACAATTTAATGTAATGTTATAGTCATGCAATTGTTTTGAATGAGGTGTTTTTTCTACTATGTATTCACGATGAGTTTGAGTGACTATGGAGCCTGACTGATTGTTGTAACTGTTTAGAATTACAATTTGATGCTGTTTGATGACGATGTGTTGATTATGTGTTTTTTGGATGATTTTGTTAACTTCAGGCAGAGTAAAATGGACTTAAATGATGATAATGACATGATGAAATATTGGCACAATTTTGAATACATTTTTCTATGGCTAAAACAGAGTAAAAATTAATACTGCATCTAGGATAACTGAAGTTTGACAAATGCTGTTATCATAAATCATATAACAACATCAAAATGCTTAGTGTTCTTGGTAGTGTCTTTATTCTGTAATAGAGTACAGTACTGACAGGCTCAAGAAACTTCTCTAGAACACAGGAACATTTATGAACATCTTTTTTTTCCCCTTGTATGCAAATAATAATAAGGCTTTGTTACCTTGTTCATCATTTGACAATATATACAGTATGTATTTGGACAAGCCAAGTTTTTACTTTGTGTGATCTTATAAAACAGACAGAGAGAACTGACTGACCCTACTATCTACATTTGGCTCCTGCCACCCTACAGTAAGGCCCTTTATGGTGAAATATTCATAATGCTTAGAGAGAAGAGGAAAATCATATCTGTCATCGATAAAGGTGATGGAAATCAAAGAGACTCATACTGTTCGTCATTTTGGAAGCTGAATACCCTAGAGTTCGCCTGCTCTTTTATACTTAGGGGAAAATTGTAAAAAATTAATCTCCTCTCTAAGGCCCGGTAGAAACAGTAAACAGTAAACACTCTAAATAAATGATGTTTTTCTCCTCTCTCTCTTTTGAATGGACAGACGGCCCCTACTGGGGCCTTGGTCTCTGTGGCCCTGTATGCAGAAAGTGAACCTGAGCAGCGGACCTCAGCGGTTGTTTAATCGAATCAGCCCGGGTCTGAGTGGATCTGACTTCTCTCCTGTCCCGAGTGAGGGCTTCCAGTCACTGCCTGCCATGGTTACCCTTCAGCCCCTATAAACAAACCACAGTAAACCCCATCCGAGATTGCCCGCAGTTAGAGCCTCTGAGCCTCTGCGGAGACATGAAAGTTCCGACTCTCGGTTCAAGCTTTCATCTACACTCATTTGGTGTGAGCTGATACCAGCGTTATTACGCTCAAACTATAATGAAAAGCTTGAAAGCTTGAAGAAAAGGATGCCTAATAGGAGTTGTTGGGAATTTGCGTAACTTAAAAACTTGTGCAGGCAGTTGATCTGGAATGTTTGAGAGAGGATTTGTGGTATCGGCACCATGTCTGCAATCATATTGATGCTTTATGAACGCACACTTGTGGTTTACAGTGGTTCAAAACAAATATGTAAGTATAAGTGCGTTGATTTAGTTTTTTTCAATGTAATAAATTTTACTTTTCAGTATACAGCATACATTTCAAAAGTTTGGGGTTGGTAAGAGTTTTTAAATGTTTTTGCATTTATTTGATCAAATAGCGAAACAGCAATATTGTGAAATATTATTATAATTCAGTGTAACGGATTTCTATTTTAGTGTATTTTAAAATATTATTTCATCCTATGATGGCAAAGCTGGAATCTCTGCAGCCATTACTGTGGAAGTCACATGTGATCATTTTAATGTGTGTCTGTTGAATAAAAAAGATTAATTTCTTAAAACCTTACTGACCCCTAACTTTTGAATGGTTGTATATTTATATTACATAATATAATTTTTCATTATATTTTAAAGTTTTACTCCAGTATATATATATATATATATATATGATTTCAGGAAAAGTTTAAGTGAGATGCCAATAAACTTCAGAAAAAGGAGGAGCATTGGGGGAAGAGTAGATTCTGTCCCATTCTTTCCTCTTATGGGAGGAGAAGGGACCATTTTTCTCTAAATTATAAATACAGCATTTAATCCCAATGGATTTTTTTTTCTTCAATTAGATTTTCTTCGTCAAAGGCATACAAATAGGTCTTCGTTGCAGTCTCTTAAGGGATGCAAAAGGAAAAAAAATAGAGTACTCTAATATCCTATTCAGTTCTTTCTTTTTCCCATGGGATGGGTATGTACAGTATATTTCACTTTTCAGGTAATCTGTCCCAAAACGAGGCAGAGAGGACAATTGCACCCCATAGAACATAAGTGGGTGCTCTATCAGAGCTATTCAGAGCTATTAAGTTCAGTTTTGAGTATGTGATAGAGAGGTATGGAGACAAACATTAAAATCTCTTTTTAAGTGCCTTGGAAAGATCCAGAAAAGCCTATCAAAATAGTTTACTACTCCTTATCTGGTTATCTTCTTTCTTGTCTTGTATTGTGTCCATACAGTGTTCTTTTATAAATAAATAAAGAGGACAAGGTCTGTTATTCTCTGCCTGCAGTTTCAAAATATTGTGTCTTCTGTCTTCACTCACAAAGAAAGAACAAATAGCGATTGTTATATATAACATTATATGCGTTTTGAGTAAAACTTTTCCAGTGTTGGGAAGGAGAGGACAGGATGGGCTAAGATTTGAGCCTGCGGGCAACTACATCTGCCAAAGGCTTTGCGGTTCTTCTTTCATTTGTAAACATTTTTGGCTGACTACTGATGTTTTAAAACCCTGAGGAAGGGCTTTTGACAACTTGCAGAATAATGTGTCGTGGTGGTGTTTAAATCATGCTCCCATTTCTTCATGTTTACCCAGAAATGCACCTGGGAACTAGTAAGCGGTGGACAAAACCCCTTATTATCTCAATCTTTGCATATTTTTCTATCAGAATTTCTATATATAGATACTGTATGTCCCACCGTTCACTAAAGCACTGCATTGTATGTTCATATGAAAGCTTTTGCACGTTATTAAGATAGCTCTGTGGAAAAATATGGACGTTAATAGATTTAAATATTTGAAATCTATAGAAAATAGATCATACAGTGTTATTAACTAAAGAGAATAATTTCAGTGCTAATAATTGCTTATTTGCAGTAAGTAAAGCTTCTATATTGCTTCAGTATTGTCAGGTTGGGGGTAGCATCATAAAGCCTGATGTCTATAAGAAGAGAATATTCCAATATCTATTTTTTTTTCTGGCATTACGGTGTAATCATTCTGTTTCTTATGAGGCTTTTTTGTCTATGAATAGTAGAATAGGATGCATTTCCATAATAACATGCAGTTGAGAGAGAATTCCCCTGTCTACATGTGTCTGTGCTGTGCCAAGGCTTACACCTGTAACAGAGCCAGTGTTTTTGATAGGTTTGTTCAGATCACCTGTCTAGATGCGGCTGCCATGCATAGAATACTACTCCGCATATGACAGCAGGGTGAGAGTTAAAGGGACGTCTGACCATCCTAATTAAAGCTAATTAAAAAGTAAGTTTTAAGGAATTTGCATTTCATAAACTTTTTAATTTCCTATCATGCATCCGCTTTAACATTTTTTAGCTTTAACATCGGAAGTACTTTTCTGTTTCACAAAAAGTTCTTTTTTGGCGAAAGAGGGTTCGTCAGGTTACAAAAAGGTAAGAAAAAGATGAATTAATTAAAGAACCTTTGACTGAATGGTTTTTCTATGGCATCGCTTGAAGAGCCTTTTTAAGCACCTTTATTTTTAAGACTGTAATCTGATTGGGCGATTATAGCGTGTGTTAGTTTAATGGGCAAATGTTCACAAAACCACTGAGATGTTGGCAGAATGACAAAAGCAAAACTGGCATAGAGTCTGTTTACTCTCATATTGCTCCATAGTCTCTTTAGATGCACTTAATAAAATGATGTAAACCTAAAACATTAGGTCAGATGTTGGGTAAGTTACTTTGAAAAATAATGCATGACAATATTGCGTTACTCCATATAAATTACATTACTTATTTACTTTTTATGGAAAGTAATTCATATGTTACTTTTGCATTACATTTTGCTTCTGTGTCACCTGGGCTGGGCTTGCTTGTGTGTTTTTTTTTTAATAAGAAAAGGCCCAAGTGAAATGAATAAGCCCATGGCTGAAGGAAGTGTCTCTGTCTCTGCATCTCACTCACAAGTTTTCTCAACATTGGGACAGGAGAGCTGTCAGTGAATAAATGGGAAAACAAGGTAAATTGTGTTAAAAATGTGAAAAAGCAACTCCGATATTTCATTGTAAATTTAAAAGTAATGCATTGCTTTACTTGTTACTTGAAAAAGTAATCTGATTACATTACTTACGTTACTTGTAATGCGTTACTGCATAGTTGCTGTTCTTACAATAGTTCCTGAAAGAATCTACTCTGCGCAACACAAACTCAATAAAATCACGGCCTGAAAATGACCTGTTCCTCATAAATTCCTCTTTAAGAAAAGCCCTTGAAAGCCACTGTAAAAATCGCACACTGGAGACTAGCACTGGTCACGTATGAAACATCCCTGAGAGTGTCTGAACTGCCACAAGCTGCTTTTGGTCCACAGATTCGGTATATTTCCGTGCATGTTTCCAGAGACGCGGGGTCCGCCGGTCTCACGCAAGATGAGAGAACATCAGCGCTTCAAGAGCTGCTCAACTTTCTGTGTGTGTGTGTGTGTGTGGGAAGGGAAGGTAAGGGAAAGGAAAGGAAGGCAGCGCTCTCTCTCCAGCTGCAAGAGCTGTTTTTAGTTTTGACTGCAGGTTTCAGAGCGCTGTTTGTTGTGCTTGGCTGAGCAGCAGCTGAAGTTGTCAGCGTAAATAAGACTTTGTATTCAATCATCTTGACACGTACAGAGGAGACAGTGAGTGACAGATTTAAGAGGGAGGTGTAGCAGCAGTAAACTCTCTCTCTCTGTCTGTCTGAATAAATTCACAAAGAGAAGTGAGAAGTGTTCTCCTATCACGCAACCTGCCACAGCCTTCTGCATAGACGAGAACTTAGACGCCGTGTCTGGTCTAGTAAATGTATTGACAGTGATAAACAAAGGATTGTTACTTTCTCTTTTTTTAATTGTCTTTTTTGCGGCCTCACAGATCAAGTACACACTTTTCCAAGGCTATCAAATCTGTCTTCTGCTTTTTCTGAGCAAGGCTCTGGAATCATGTGATATATCCCTGAGAGCTTCCCAAACAGACATTCCTAAAGTGATATTGACATGTTGTCAAGCTCGCCTCTTTCCCATAAGGCCTCCTGAGCTCTGACAGACTCCAGCGAAAGCAGGAAAGTTGCCGTCGCTCAGGACGCGCAATAATTTCATCCCGTCTCTGCTACTGATGTGCCGGGCCTATTTTTAGTTCCTCTTTTTTTAATTTATAGTCCTCAAGATCACAATTCTTCATAAACACCTGCTCAGGAAGTCCTCTGGGCTTCTTACTCACAACCTAGATGATCTTGATGACTGACTCATGCTGGAAGAGGAAGCTGGATTTCGAGTCATCTTTGAGCAGTGATGTAGAAGAGACATTCGAAATCGGATGATCCTGAATATGAAAGCGTGAAGCTTTCGTGGCGTCATCGTTAAACCCTGTTTGCCCGGTTATCCCCTTTACCACAACTAATGAATGTATTAACACTTCCTTAATCTCACTCGCCACATATACACAGAAACTAAATATGGTTGTCACTCTTCTGACTGCTTAATCCTATTCTGTACACACACACAAACTTGTTTTCAACTGAAATGGTGCTGCTGCCAATGCAACAGTTATGTGCAACATTGTATGTAAATATGGCAACAAAAAAAGTTTGCATGTATTTTGCATCCAATAATATTTTACTGGTTTATTTTAAAACCCCTTTATAAAGTCATGTGTTTGAGCTCATTTAAAGTCTATAATGAGGCAGTTTGCTTAATTTGAGCTTGTTTTGAAAGACCTGTTTGTTGATTTTTCTAACAAGATTTGGCAACGTAAACTGCAGGGATGGTGAGAGAAACAAAGCTGAGTCAAGAAGCAATACATTCACTGATATTTTCACGTTTAATGTGCTCAAAAATACATGATATTGCATCCACACAGTCCAGTAAACAATAAGTTGCTACTTCAGACAGAGTATGAACAGTGACTTCACTGAGAAACGAGTTTCAAACAGTGTAAGTGAAACTGTTACATGTAATTGAGCAATACAGACTGTAGTTGTGTTTTGGGACTGATTGATTTGTTTTAAACAAATCGAATGATTTAATGAATGCTGGACGAATTGGATAAGTGAATAATTCAATGACTCATTCATAAAGACAGTTCCCTGTTTTGTTCCTGAACGAATCAGTGTGTATAAATATATCGGTTTGAATGACATGATTCATAAAGACATCAGGTGTCACCACCTGATGATGTAATCTGCAGAAAGCAAAATGAGTCTGTTTACGTTCTTGTGTCAGTCATCGCAAGTTTAATAGTAACACACACACACAACTATAATTTAGAGGATTCATTTCTGCAGTTACAGTAAATATGGGTGTGATTGCCAAAACGTTGCAATATGAGGCTCTCATAAGGGTTTATTCCATCATCCGAGTCTCTGCATACACATTAAAATGGCATCCTTCTTTCTTCTGACTTATACTTCTCTCTCTCTCTCTGCTGTTCCTCAGACAGACATGCTGGGTTATTCCACCAGCCTCTTCCATCCAACCGGGAGATGTATTGCTGTCATTCTGTCTGCTCTTTCATCTCTGAAGCCTTAGTGGTCTAGCTCTAGCCCTAAACTGTCTGAACCCTTGTGGTTTTTGATGAGGTCTTTATGGGTGCTGACCATAAAAAGTTCATCAAAGCAATGAGGTGGCAAAAGCGAGTAAGGAATGTAGAGAGGACAAGAGAGGTGTGGAAGAATGATGGAGAGAGAGGGAACATGCAGACAAAGGAACTAAAGCGAGAGAGACAGGTTGTGAGAAAGACAGAGAGACTGACAGACCGATAAAATACATAGATACAGATTGATAGAGAGAAAGAGCGAGGCAGAGAGAGCTGAGGGGTAGTATTTAGCCCCCGTGGAGGCAGTAAAACAGCAGGTGAGTGCCATCATTAGGCCAGGCAGATGAGGCGAGGCTCTCAGTATGACCATCTCTCTCTCTGCCGCCCAGTCTAGCATACAAAATGGCTGCCGAGGGGCTGCTTAGGGGGAAGGGCAGAGCAGCCAGCCCTTACCAGCCCATCGCAGTCCCTGCCCTCCTCTGGGGCAAAATGTCCCAACGGTGTGCCCATCTATTAGTGTAAAAGCTCTTCATGTCTTGGCGAGGGTAATCTGTGTTTACGCTTGGGTAGAGTGTAATTAAGGTAGTTTGAGTGTCAGCTTGTTCTGAGTTTTACGTGCCTAGTTCATTCAGGGTTTCAGGCGGATACAGCTTTGAAGAGACCCAAGCTGGATTTTAATGACGTATTCTTTTTTAACCCTTAAAAGTGTTTTAGGAAGTCACTGCCTGTGGAAATCATTGTTTCGGGGTGAAACTTTTTTTTGGAGCAAGGCGGGAAGGTTAAATTTGGATAAGTTCATGTCAGAGGAGTCATCTAACACTCTCTAAAGTATCATGTGTAACGATAAAACCTTTCATATTCATCCGGAAGAAGGAGGTGGGAACCGGCGGACAATCAAATAACATTTAATTATTCAAAATAAACACAAAACAGCGCACCAGCCCCTCACGGACGACTGGTGCGCACAAAATAAAGCCAAAACACAACTAAAATCCCAGGCCTGGTCCTCTCTCGTCCTTCACTGTCGTCGCTCCAGTTTTATATCCTTCCATCTCCTCCGTGGGCCTCGAGACCGGTGGGTCGAACAGGTGTAGCTCATCTCCAATCACTCCACCGGCCTCGCTCCCATGTCCCTCGGCCCCGCCCCACTCGCCACATACCCCCATCGCCCCTCGCAGGCCGGGGGGTACTCCCGAGACTGCGCTCTACCCCCCCCCCCTCCCTCCGGGGGGGGACCGCTCACGGGGACCTGCGGGAACCTGGGGGTAGGACAGGCGAGGCGAGAGAAAAGGAGATGGAAGGAGGAGCGACAGAGACGAAAGAGGGGAGAGAGGAGAAAAAAAAAAAAAATATCCGGTTCCCAGACGCACCGCTGCTCGGCCCTCCACCAGCTGGGCGATCTCCTCCGCGGTGCCTGGTGGTGGCACTGGACGGCCCTCGGCGGACGGCACGACACTCCTCCACCGCCCGGTGGACGGCGACGGCTCCTCCGGTTTTGGGCAGCCGGCAGGAGTCCCCCGTTCCCTGCTCCTCCCCGTTCCGGCGGATGGCAGCAGGCTCCGGCCACCTGGCGAACGGCGCAGACTCCTCCGCTCCCTCACGGACGGCAGCTGCCCCTCCCTATCGTGGGCGGCCGGTAGCGAGCTCGCCCGTCCCCGGCAACTCGCTCCAGCCCACCGCCTCGAGCGTCCATGGCGGCACACTCCTCGCCTGCTCGTTGGCACCGCGGATTCACCACAGCGGCGAGGGATCTTCAGCAGCGCGTCCCTTCTTCTCCCAGGCTTCGGCACCACTGTAACGATAAAACCTTTCATATTCATCCGGAAGAAGGAGGCGGGAACCGGCGGACAGACAAATCAAAATAAACACAAAACAGCGCACCAGCCCCTCACGGACGACTGGTGCGCACAAAATAAAACCAAAACACAACTAAAATCCCAGGCCTGGTCCTCTCTCGTCCTTCACTGTCGTCGCTCCAGTTTTATATCCTTCCATCTCCTCCGTGGGCCTCGAGACCGGTGGGTCGAACAGGTGTAGCTCATCTCCAATCACTCCACCGGCCTCGCTCCCATGTCCCTCGGCCCCGCCCCACTCGCCACATCATGAATGCTGGAATATTCCTGCATCTCACTGACCCATCTGTAAAATTCCAGAATATTAATATTTAAGTCAAGTGACATTCAGCCAAGTATGGTGACCCATACTCAGAATTTGTGCTCTGCATTTAACCCATCCAAAGTGCACACACACAGAGCAGTGAACACACACACACACACTGTGAGCACACACCCGGAGCAGTGGGCAGCCATTTATGCTGCGGCGCCCGGGGAGCAGTTGGGGGTTCGATGCCTTGCTCAAGGGCACCTAAGTCATGGTATTGAAGGTGGAGAGAGAACTGTACATGCACTCCCCCCACCCACAATTCCTGCCGGCCCGGGACTCGAACTCACAACCTTTCGATTGGGAGGTCGACTCTCTAACCGTTAGGCCACGACTTCCCCAAAGTCCCCATTTAGCTATCTATATAACAATTACTGTTGCTCCGTCATTTGTAACTCCTTCCTAGTAAAATAGAAACCAAAGTTAAAGCTTAAACAACTGGTATTTCTGCTCATATGTTGTCTTTTGGATTCTCTTTTTTAAGCAGGGACTTTAGCCCTCAATTCATCTTCAAATGATTGCATTGATGCAGGCGATTTTTTTTTTCAGTATAACACGTTAAAATATTTTAATGCAGTTAATGCATGCATTTATTTAGATTTATTTAGATGCATAACGTCTTTAAGACCACATCAAATGGCAGACTTTTTTATACATTTCTTAAATATATATTCTACTGTCCAAAAGTTTGAGGTCAGTATGATTTGTTTTTCTTTTTTTGAAAAAAAAAAAATTCAGCAAGGATGCATTACATTGATAAAAATGACAGTAAAGGCATTTGACTTAATACAGAAAATTTTGATTTTAAATAAATACTGTTCTTTTGAACCTTCTATTCATCATAGAATCCTAAAAAAATGCTTCACAACATCACTAGTTGTTACTTAAGTTTTTTGAGCAGCATATCAACATGTGAAACTGAAACCGGGAATGGCTGCTGAGAATTCAGCTTTGCCATCAATTTTTACAAACAGCATTTTAGAATATATCAAAGTATAAAACAGTTATTTTAAAACGTAATAATAATATTCAAAATGTTACTGTTTTTACTCTATCTTTAGATCAACTCTTTTAAAGGCCCAGATTTTATGCTTGAAATGTGCTGTGTGTTTCTTTGGTAGATCCGAGTTAATGATTTAACCTTGAAGTGAAAACATACTGACCTGGATTGGAAAAGTCACACAGCTCGTGACATTTGAGTGCTGCTGAGCTAGCACTTTAAGCTCCTAGCCCGCAGACGCTAATTACTGTACACGCTTGTACAGGATGCTGAATTATAGCACATTTAGTCTATACTAAATATTGTGAGGCAGGAAAGCAAACAAACAAATTCCTGTGATGCCACATGATGTGGTTTTCTCTGTAATTCAAAGCATGCACAGTTAGCGCCTTGGTGCTAACCTAGTGTAGCATGTCGTTAGTTAAACGTGCTAATGCGCAGCACCCACCACTTTTTTAATCTCTGCACCCGATACACCCCTCAACCACCCCCCTCAGTCCCCCGGGCTGCGAGAGGACACATTAGTGAGATTTATTTTCCTAAAAAATAGAGTGAGTGGCATTCCATAATATCCTTTTATGACAATAATCAAGACACAATCATCAAAACCGTATCGAAACAATGTTGTTCCAGCCCCTGCAGGCAGGGGCTCGACTCTGATGCGCGGCAATGGCTGTGACGGCAGCGGCGGAGGCTGTCCGCTCTCTCCCCTCGTTCTTGCCATCTCCCAACGGGCAATGCCATCCATGCCATCTCACGTCGCAGTTAATCCAGGCCTTACGATGAGAATCTTACAGCACGCCAGTTTGATTTGCAAGCTGCCCTATCAAAGAATGCTAATTAAATCGTATTTTTGCATATGCCATGTCTCTTTCATGTACATATGCAAATGGAGCCCCGTTGCCTTTCAGCGCCTGGTAATTAAGTTTATGAAGGACAGCTGTAATACATAATTAACAGAAATGTTTGCAAGCCCTCTCTTTCGGCGGCGAGACGGGAGAGAGCGACGAAAGCGGCTGTGAATGCGCTTGTGCGTTTTGTGTGTGTGTGTGCGTGTTGTGTGCCTCAGGTTCCCCTGAAGCCCTGGGATAGCTGACGGTTTGAGTGTGTCAGTCTTCATCACCAGAATGGAAGTCTCTCGCTCTTTCTCTCTCTCTCTGCTTTCTCTAGGCTACATGCTCATCATCCTGGCAAGGGATAGGCTGAAGACACACTGAATATTTATAACCTTGTCCTGTTTTGTTAGTGTTGGAAAGTGACTGATGAAGAAGTGTATGTGTGAGTCACGAAACAGAGTTTGGAACAGGCTCCCGGGTTATAGTCGATTTAGCGACTCTGATCCATTATGGGCTAACAAGACGCCGACCTCTGGTAAACTGAGACCTGTGCGTGTTGATGTTTTTTTATCCAGTTGCTGTTATGAAGGATGATCAGTTTGTTCATTTTTCAAAACATTTTTGCCGTTCTGTGAGTGAAACCAGTGCTTGATCCTTTCGAAGTAGCTGACAATGTCCTTCAATGAACCAAGCCAGCCATTATGATCGCCAGAACAGAGAAATATGAGGCAGATATCAGATTCACGAAGAAACCGTGGCCAAAACTGAAGCTCTCGCTGAATGTTCGGATTGTAAGTGCTTTGCTGGCTGTAATTTCTTTTAAAGTGCCAATGCTAAAGTCAGCATAAAGCCATAATCACCATCATCCATATCTTGATATAATAATGTTTTACTTCATCAGTGATGATGATGATTGATTCATTATTCTGATGCTATGTTAACTTAACATTTCGTTTTTCTAGGGAGAAGAAAACAAAGTAAAATAAATAAAATTCTATATGTATATATATATATATATATATATATATATATATATATATATATATATATATATATATATATATATATATATTTAGACAGACACACATACAAAAAATATATTAAGAAAAATATATTTATTTTATTTATACATACTGCACAGTCAAGTCAAGTCACTGTTATTTATATATCGCTTTTTACAATGCATTTGTAAAAAGCAGCTTTACAGTAATTCATCACTATCTATCTGTCTATTTATCTATAATATAAAAAAATATATAGTTAATTATTATCTATATTGTATATTCCTTAATTTTACACTTTTACACTTACTTTTACTCCATATAAAATAATTTTAAATATATTTTTAAATATAAATTATAATAAAACATACTCTCTCTCTCTCTGTCTCTCTCTGTATATATATATATATATATATATATATATACTGTATATTGAATGGTATATCAAAACAAGTAAAAAAAAATGTAATAACTTTATTGTGCTTTTCAGTGTATTATTAATTCATTTCAGTCCATGATTTTAGATACATGTTTGTTTATGTTTGTATTTTGTTGGGTCACCACATTAATGTCTTACAGAATGAAGTGAAAAAAAGCCAAAAAACATGGCTTTCATCCAAAAACTGCATCTCCTCTATTCCACACTACATCTCATTGGCTACAGCAAATACACATCTGCCATCTCTTTATGAGTTCTTTATGAAAACCAAAACTCTTAAATGCTTTATCAAGGCATGGCTGTCCAAATCAGTTATAAGTTAACCAAATAAACAGTGACAATGAGATTAATAATGCATATTGTTTGTGAATGTTTCGGCTTTGAGTGATGTTTGGGAGGATGGTAATTTATTGAAAGTAAATTCATGTAATTGTGCTGGAAAGCTTGATGAGGCAAAAGAAGGTGTCAGCATGGTTTCCATCACCATGAGAAGAAAAAAAATCATTAAAGAGTGAAACGAATGCACTTCAAAGCATTGCAGAGAACAAACATTTATGAATGAGTATCATTTAGAGAGAGAGAGTTAGGATTCACAGGATTTACATGAATGGAACATCACAAGTCAACTTTTTGTTTTTTATTTTTGATATATCTGTGCCTAACGGGACGTAAACAACTATTCCGTTTATCAAAACAGTCAATGCGAATTTAATTCTCAAAACTAGAAACTAGAATAGCTAAATTTATTGGTCAGCATTTGGACATTTTGACTGAATTGAAGGCTGCACGAATATCCAAAATGCTAGACATTTATATTTGTTCTTTCAGCCTCATAATGAAGTTGTAATGTCGTTTAAATATTTTGAACATAGTCTTGATACTGACATTGATGAAATACTGTACATGACAATTGTATAGTTATTTGAAATATTTACTGAAAAATTAAGTGGAGTTTATCAATTTTGCACTATGAACAGTTATGCACGTGCCTCACTTTACTGGAAGTGTCCGTTGCACATTTTTAAAGGATTATTCTCTTCAAAAATGAAAATTCTGTCACAATTTACACACCTTTATATTGTTTGAAGAGATTTAACAAATCCATAAAATTAGGATCTGTTCCTTGGACAGTTATATGGCTTTAGAAGACTTTGAATACAGTGCATTAACCGTTTCTACTATACTGAAAAATGATTGTAAATAAAAAATTATTGGACTACGTTTTACAACAAAATACTATTTCAGTCTTATTTGTGACTAGCCTTACTAGCAATTTCTGAGTAAATACAGTACTACAGTATTTTTTTTTCAATCTGTGATATTTTTCTTGGGGTCATTTTGAATAGCCTATTATAAATAGTCAGTGTTCGAATTGAGGGGGGGCTGGGGGGGTCCGGGACCCCCCATAAGCATCAAGGGACCCCCCATAAGGCCCAAAAAAATGACCTTGGGGGGTCCCCTGGTTTTTCATTAAAACTAAAATAGAAACAATATTTGACATAGCCCTATCTATCTATTTTTTACCAAAGTATTGCGCTGCCGCTCCATAGACTGTAAAAAGTGCCGCTCCCATAAAAAGCTACTTCAAATTAGATGTGCATCTGAAAATACGCTCAAGTGCGCCACACGCTGTTTTCTGAAGGAATTTACAGACTGCGGGCGCGACGTCGCTGTGTGATTGGCTGACAGAGTGATCCTTCGTCATTATTTTACCTCACGATAACGGTAAGATAATATTTCTTTGTTTTATGATTGTTTGGTACACCTAATTTATTGCTACTGAATAAGTGTTTATCTTAGAATCAGAGAGTCACTTATAATCTTGGTCTGTCAATAGTTGTTTTTTTTATCTTATGATGCTAGCTCACTATCGGCTTGTTAGTTGTAATTAGCCATCTAACGTAATTCTGAGAAAAATAGAATCTTGTTTGGAGCTAGCATTGCACCCATTCTGAATTAAACAAATCATTTTAAATCTAGTAACCTTAACTGCTCAAAAACAGTGTTAATTTAATTAAGGACATTATTACTGATGAAAATGTTCATCAGGTGAAGGCTTTTTTTGTGTCAACGATGATAAAGCAGGGTTGCTAACTCTCACGAATTGTGCGTGAGACACAAATGCATTGATTATTACGCCGAAGACAAACATGCAGATCAACCGTTTTTGTTATGAATTGTATCCTATTTTCCATTATTATGTATAGCCTAATACAATTAGTGTAGTATTTAAGGTTAAGTGGAGAAAAGGATTTTAAATTCAATGCAAAGAGGCAAATTAAAGTCATTTTGTGGCCAGAAAAATAATAATTTCCATTTGCAATGCCATTGTTTACCCACTCTAATAAATATACATACTCTAGTTGTTCAAAAGAGTATTGCAGGTCATAACTGCTTACTTATTTTTAGGTTTTGCATTTAAATAAATATTTAGACATGATCAAACACTAGATTATACATTTTAAAAAGATACTCGTATAAGCACACACAAGTGAATATTAATTAATGCAAGAAAATACTGAGTTTAACCCAAGAAAAGTAAGTACAGTAGGCCTATTCATGTGAATTGATAGTGAATCAAGAGATCAAAATTGATTAATGGTCATCAGCATCGTAATCGTATCAAATTATTTCTATTTTTCCCTCTTGTAGAAACACTATTGTGACAAAACATATATTTAAACATATACTCTCATTCACCACTATAGAAGTTTACCCAACTATGACAACTTCTGCTTGAAAATATGAAAGGGTTATGTAACTACATTCAAGATAAATTAGTTTTTTTAATGAAATAAAATGCCTACATGTGCACTGTTCAAAGTATATCACCATTAATAACCTTAATAAGTAGCATGAATAACATGGAGTGCTTTCTTAAATATATTCACAGTAACGACAACAAATATAATATTACAACTTACATCTTACATTATTTTCTCAGATATGGACAAGGGAAAGAAGAGAAGAGCCATCTTGTTATTTCATAGATTTTTATTTAATTTTACATAGTAAATGCTCAGCTGCAAAAACATGTTATGAAACACACAAAGTAAATTAGATTCACAAGTAAAGTAAAGTAAATTATATTATTATATGAAATAAATAAATACAAATATGTATATTATTAGTTGTTTTTTTTTGGGGGGGGGGGGGGGTGTGTGGGGTTGGGGGACCCCCCAAGAGCTTTGACTCAATTCGAACACTGTAAATAGTCCACCAAACATCTCTTTTGTTTTGTTAGTTGCATTATATCCAGGAATAAATATTCAGCTTTGTTTTTGAGTTATGTCTGTGAACACCTCATGCACATTCCACAATATTTTTTTAGGATGTTATTTGAATTCAATTTTCAGGGTCAGTCAGTTTTTGCCTGCAAAACCCCACCCCTAAACGGCACATAAAACAGACCCAATAGTGATTGGTCACCTTACATGTCTCTTGCAAGTCTGGCTCTGCGAGTCTATATGGGAGAGATGAGCCGGCCTCCCCCTCCCTGCCTCCTGCTCCTCACCGCAGACCTCAATCGATGCGTCCAGTGGCAGGGACGGCTCCTCGCCTCTTTACAATCTGCTCCCAGGGCACTTTTTAAGCCACCACCACGTGCAGCAGCTTTCAGCGGTTCCACACCAAAACCACTATTTACTGTAATGAAATCAGAGTGGGACTCTATGGATCGTCTGGACCTTCCTGCCTCGTCTGATTCAGCATTCTCCTTTCTTTATCTTCTATCTCTCAGGCCACATTTGCAACCAATAGCGTCCCATCTAAGTAAATTCGCTTTGATCCATGATTAAATGGGCACGTGTAGCGAGCTGCCGGGCCTCCACCGGCTCCATTCATGAAACGCAGACTGACAGCTCTCTTGCTAGGAGCTTCTGATCGGCGTCTGATGAGACAGGACGTTGATTGACAGGTTGCGAGGTTGCTCCTTGTGTGACTGCCTATAACGTTTCACTTCCTTGTTTCCCTTCTCTCTCTCTCTGCCTTTCTTTCTCACTTCCTGTCTCTCTGCTGTCAGAAACGTCATTCGTCTGTCAGCTTGGCTTTTCCTGGCAGTAAATGGAGTTGTGAACGTCTTTTTTTTTTTTTGAGGGTGGCTCAGTGAAACATTAAATACGGACAAATCTGCAAACAAACTGCTGCAAGGAATCGGCTGTTTTCCTTCCCTCTCTCTCCTTTCTTCCTGAGCCTTTCAAAATGAATGTTTTTAAGAAAAGTGTCACGCTGAATGTGACAATTGACTCGGAGTAATAATAAAAGGCACCATATGGTCTATGTTTGATAAACATGCATTATTAAGTTGATTGCCTATGTCAGACATTAATTTACATTTGTTGTATTAAAAAAGGAATTACCCTCGGTTAGATCAAAGCTGCGAGATTAACTGAGGTGCTTTATAATTGTGCTCTGATTTCGCTTGGTTAAGAAGATCAGAGCTATGATCCAGGTGTAGAAGTGGCTCATAAAAGCCTGTTTACACCAAATCTGACTTTTTAGCATTACAACATGTACTACAAGTTTTTCGATTGAAGCAGTGCCTCTTAATAAACCCATAATTATTGTGAAACAGTTCTTTAAAAATATCCTTAAAAGAATGCTGTGACATTTTGTGTTTAACAGATACTGTAATGAAAGACTTATTCAGAAATTGTATTATTTATTAAGCTAATAAAGTGCAGGTAATTTTTTAAATACTTTTTCATCATCTAGTTGCATTAAACTTAAAAGGTGTAAAAATTATGTTTAGTCTTTAAAGTCCTGCTGTAGCTCTCAAATCTCATTCATGCTAAAAAATGTGAAGATGTGAGGCCCCTGGGTTGCTTGACAGCTCTCATACGGTTCTAGAAGACTTGTAATATAGTGCATAACTCATGTATTAATTTTATTAATGCTTATCATATTAATACTTTATTTGATTTTCTGTCCTTTTTGGGGTATCTAAAGTCAGTGTAAAATTTTGTTATGTATAAAAGTGTGAATATCATTCAGAAACATCTAATTTAGTTTTTTAAGCAATTAAGTACTACAGATCTGGAATGGTATCAAATAAAGTGATAAATGATAGATACTTCATTTTGGGATTAGATTTTTCTTTATCAGAAAATTAACAATTAAAGGGATAGTTCACACAAAAATTAAAATTCTGTCATTAATTACTCACCCTCACGTCGTTCCAAACCCGTAAGACCTCCGTTCATTATCAGAACACAAGTTAAGATATTTTTGATGGAATCTGAGAGTTCTCTGACCCTCCCATAGACAGCAAGGGTCCTTACACAATCAATGTCCAGAAACATAGCAAGGAGATCGGTAAAATAATACATGTGACATCAGGGGTTCAACCATAATTTTACGTTTCTGGATGTTGATTGTACAAGAACCCTTGCTGTCTATGGGAACATAGCATTAATGTATGATATTAATGTATGTAAAACATCATATACTGTATGATATTACAAGCGAAACAAATGATTGCTGGGAATATCATATGAAAAGATGAATGGTTTTGCAAGTGCGGTAATATGCGTTTGTGTGCGTGTGTCAGTCTTTTCGGAAACCAGACACTGGGCACCACATGGCTTCCCCGACAGTCATCAGAGATAGATGAGGCCAATTCATCATCAGTCTCCGTGAGTGATTGTGTGTGTGTGTGTTTGGGTATGTGGTACATCATTATGAAAGTGACGGAATAAGCCTCTAGCATACAACAAACATCCTAGCACCAATCCACTCTGAACCCTTTCCTCTGGACCAGTCTGGAACAAACTTGCGAATTTCTTGTTTCCCTCAAATGCAGGAATATGTTCTGGAAAAATAATTTTCCCAAGAGCTGTAACCGTCAGCTAATGATGCTGTCGTTGAAAGCCTGTCTCTGTCTCTCTTACTCATCTGCTCGTGAACACGCTCATACACACAAATATGGCACGGAGCCATACTGTCTGTGTTAGGATATGTTAACATGATTTGGTGAAAACAAGTACACAAGCAAGCAAGCAATGGAGCAGACATTGATTGACATTGAACTGCTCTCTTATTTACTGCTGGGGTTTCTCATCCTCGGCTGACAGATTAGAAAGTGCTGTCTGTAAGCTGGATCCAGGCCTTTTTTTCCCCCGTCTAATTCTATTTCAACTGTAAAACATGGTGTCATCATTTTCTGACAGTCCTCGAGACAGAATTTATCTCATCATTAATTAAAGCTCGTATTTCTTACACGCCGGCTCTTAATTAGTAAGAGGTCATTGGGGAGGGCTTATTAAGTGGAACAAATTCAACCAACGTTAAGAGAAGAGTTCTCTCTCTTTCTCTTTTCACTTTTTCACACATACACGCACATGACAGATAAAAATAGGGGGATTTAGTAAGAGTGAATTGTGCCTGCTGACGGCACACACTAGTGTGCATTAGTGGTGGGGATTTTTTGCGACTCTTTCTACAGGTTACATTACTATGCCAGTAGGTGGCGATAAGAGATTGTCTTAATGAATGAGTCATTGATTTGTTAATTTAACTAATTCGTTAAATTTATTCAGGAATGGAACATGTGACTTTTTGAGTGAGTGAGTCAGTCATTCACTCAGTCGATTCATTCAAAACACAGAATCGTTCAGGAATGAAACTAGTCAGTGCACAAGTAATTGAATTATTAATTCAACCGACTCATTATGAGACATTTTATTTGCTCAACCTTTTTTTTTAAAACACTTCATTCAGGAGCAAAACAAATGATCATCTGTATGAGTGAGTCATTGCATCACTCATTGCCCGAATTCTTTCTGAAACAATGATTCTTTCAGGAACTAGACAAATGACTTTGAGCCATTAATTCACTCAATATATTCAGTCAAAACATTGATTAATTTAAGAATGAAACCAGAGTTCAAAGCACTTCATTCAGGAACAAAACAAGTGACAGTGGCTGCTTCCAAAATTACATACTTCCCTGCTACATAGGATTTAGGCGAAAAACTGTATGTGTCATAAAATATGTCCAAATTCACAGTACTCATCAAAGAGTAGGCATGAGTTCTGGAAATGTGCATGATGTACAAACTTTACTATCCCATGAGGCCATGGGAGATACTTTATGATAGGCAGTGATGTGATGTAACCAGATTACATGTAATCTGGATTATGTAATCAAATTAAGTATTTATCACATTTTAAAATACTTGTAATAAGACTACAGTTACTTTTTATGGATTACATGTTTACATATTATTTACACAACCGCAATTAATTGTTCATAATTTACTGATTCTCCCCAATTCCTCTTTTTCATCTTTTAAATGTTCCTTTCTACAATAGCCTGCTGCTTCTATACATTCAGAAAGTCTTCCAGTTTTGTGGACATTCACACAAAGACCTGTCATTAGTCAGGTGGCTACACAGCATTTGACCTTTGGATTTTGATGGCTTTTGTCTTTCAAACACATTAAAATGCACAAACTCACGAATTCACAAACTTTTTTCTCATCTGATTCTCTTTCAACTAATCTATTTACTTAAAGTAGCCTACCATTGAGCCATCTAATTCACTCAACCGATTTGGTCAAAACACCAATTCTTTCAGTAACAAAACAAGTGACTTTTTCGTGAAGGAGTCATGGAATCATTCACCTAGCTGATTCTTTCAGAAACACTGAATCGTTCGGAACCAAATGCCATGACTGAGTGTTGCTCTAAGGCAATAAAGTGTTTATCTCTTTGCTTATGGTCTTGTCTGAAACTATTTTGGCTGGGGAAGCATCAGTAGACAACTAACTTTCGTCTAAAATGTAAGTTTATTGATGTATTTACATTCGCAGTCCTGCTACTGCCTCGTGCAATATAGGGCTGTGCTTTATACATCGATGTAACAAAGTATTGTCACAGAGATTTGACGATACGAATATCGATAAAGCTGGCCCTGTATTGATATCACGGCATATGCAAAGCAGTGGACCGCGCTTAATTTGAATACAAGAACACCATTTAAAGTGCAAGATTTCTTAAAATAATGAATAGAGCATAATATAGGCTACAACAAGGTTTAATCTGGTCGCAGAGGAACACAACTGGGGTTGTCCCTAAATATAGCTTCCCACCTATGCAAAAGGAAAATATCTGCTAAGTGTGTTAGCCACTTATTTTTGTCAACCTGGCAACCATGTGTACGCGCTCTCTCCAATAAAAGTGCTGGCTTTCTGAAAACACCTGTAAGCTTGCAGTTTAGCGATCTCCTCTTCGATATTCAGTTATCAGAATTTATCAAGTGTTAATTTATGAGAGAGAGAGAGAGAGAGAGAGAGAGAGAGAGAGAGAGAGAGAGAGATGCTGTGTATGCATTAATGTATGCTGTGTAGTTTTTAAGAACTGTGGCTTTAAGTGCTTTAGAAACGAGGATGTTACCAGCTCCTTGTTGAGAAAGACAATGTAGCTCTTCAGCGATAAATCTATTTGATTGATTTTATTGATGCTGCGGGGGAGCGCTAAAAACAATGTCTGCACATGTGCAGCGTGATCTCTGTGAGTGACTAAAAACTTGTGTGCGTGAGGTATAGTGAAGACAGCGCATTAGTTTAGAACTCTTAATTTTATATTTGTAGTATTTAAACCATAGACTGTTTAAAATCATTGATGTAGTGTCGTCACCCTTAGTTTTCTGAGGAGAGTTTTTGAAGCTCAAAGTGGGCGGAGCGGGCCGTTGGCCATCTTGGCAGCACGTCAAGAAGCCTCATCCACCTATATATAGTGTATACTGGGAGGGCTTGAGCAGAGACTGGGGACGTGGGGCGGCGATCGGAAACATATGCTGTTAGGAGAGGAGACAGATTACAGAAGAGGCCATGTCACAGATGCTGGTTTATCATGCCATCCTTTCTCTTTTTTTTCTTTCAACAACCCCCCCCCCCCCCCCCCCACCTGGTATTTTTAGTAGAACCACTGACGTTTTTGTCAGAAAGATGCTGGAAAGGAATTATTACATAGGAGGGAGTCTCCACGCATTCGATGGGAGGAGAGAGATAGAGACTCGTCCCCAGTGATTCGTGTGACACTGTTTTGCATTATCATAATTCAAAAAGACAGAATGGGTTTGGCTTTTCATGAAGACAACAGCTGTTTTGCTCCACTGTGACATTTGTTGCCAAATTTCATTGCTTGGCTTTGGAGGGGTACTGCACGTGTTCACCGCTGACCTGCCGCTGGGTTTGGCACACTCCGGCCCGCACCGAGGAGGAAACGTTGTGAAAGCCAGCAGGGGACAGCTTGTCAGTGAGAGAGAGAGAAAGAGTGAAAAAGAGAGAGATGGAAACACCAGTCTTCTCCATTGTGACACATCTGGTACACCGGATCATATTCGCAATCTTCTCCCCTCAAAGAAAAAAGAGCGCGAGTGAGAAAGTGCAGTGTCTCTAACTGTGTAATGATGGGGGAAAGTTTGTGCTTGATTGACAGCGTCGGCCTTGTCTTAATTGGACATAATTTGGTGCAATTTTGAGAGGTCCCTTTGACTGACCAAATAATAACAGAGGAATGGACTCTGTGCTGTTTTCATAAGTAATAGTCAAAAGACCCCCACACATCATTAGTTCCATTTTCACATTAGAAAAATAAGCCTTTTGAACTAATACACCCTTCAAAACACCCACAATGAATGAGGTGGGTACAAACTACATGACATCTCAAAGATATAAAATGTCACCATGCTCTAAGATCAAAAACATAAGAAATTTGTAGGGAACTGACTATTTTTTAATATATGGTGTCCATAATTTTTATTTTAATATTAAAATGTATAAATAAACGTATAACAAACTAACACAATCTTATTTTATGAATTTGAAAGCTGACTGTTATGCTAACCTAGGTTGCGTTTTTAACCAAATTATAAAAACTACTACAGTAATATTGGTTGAAATATTTCTTTGAATAATTTTCATTTTTAATATATCTATGTAATGGCAAAGCTAAAGTTACAGCTCAGTATTTTTCTGCAAACTATGACACATTTTTTTTTCAGGATTCTTTGATGAGTAGAAAGTTCAAAAGAACAGCATTTGTTTGAATTTAAGCTCTCAGTGAATAAGAGAAAAGCTGTTAGAAAAGCTGCATTTATAATAATTAAATCACATTTTAATTTACAAAACAAAATACTGGTTTTAAAAAAATCATTTCAGCATCAACTTTCCAAAGAAATAAAAAAGTAGAATTAACTTTCCCTTGTATATGTTATATTTAATGATGTGTTTTTTTTTTTTTTTTTTTTTTTTACTTTGACTTGATCTTTGCATGTTTTGCAAATATGAATATCACTTGTGTTGCATTTTTATTTTTATTTATTTACAGCAAATGAGAGGACAGATGAGCAACAGTGAGAAGCTCTAGGGGGTGACGGTGACATCAGCAGCGTTCAGGTCAGCGTCCTCTCTGGATACACGCACCTGTCAAGCAGGATGGCACAAATCACATGTGACATAAGAGAAAACAGGGCAGAATGTCCAAGGCCAAGAGCGTGACACACACTGCAGCCCGTGGAGCGCCGGACATGTGATTTGTCCCATACACATCTTTAATTATGAGGTAACACTGTTATGATTATGACATTAGCATCCGATTTGCTGTTGCAGCAAGTAAGTGAGTAAAACAACTTTTTGTTTAGGTAGTAAACTTTTACACGTGCACTCAAGACGATCGACTTTCCTTTTGATGTTTTGCTGTCGCCGCGTGCATTAAATGGCACGATATAGTGGTTTATTTGAAAAATGTTGACTTGAAAAGACGAAGAAAAAACAGGGCAGCGTAAACATGGTATGGGGAAACACTGCTGGCCCGGAGCTCCTGAAAGAGTTGATTTCAGCTTCACTTCTAAAAGTCTCTTTTAAAGCTTAATGGCCTTGATTACAAGAGTCTAAGTGCTGAAATAAAGAGAGGCGATCACTCGCTCTCATCAGTTCATGCTCAAACGACTGCAAACTCTGCGAATATAATTAACTAAATTAAAGCGCTGAGCCCACAAGTTCTTCCCCTGCAAGCCCGGCTCATTTACATGCCGGATGTTTGTAATTTAAAAGAAGAGGCCTTTGGTTTCTCTGTGTGTTTGGGAAAAATATGAAGGCTGGGACTGGGGGGATGAAGAGAGAGAGAAGGAGCGAAGAAAATTAGTCAAGTTGCAGAATTTAGGAGCAATAATATGCAAAAAGCTGAGGAGCATGTTTTCATAACAGCCCTGTGGTTATGAGTGAATCGTTAATTATTAATGGGATTTTTCACCCTCTTTGTTTCATCCTAACGTATTCCAAAAGAAGAACAATCTGAGAAACTTCGAAAGAGCAGCGTCTGTATATTTTACAAATAACACAATGAATTCATGCCCCCGATACATATCAAATGCGCGTCGCTGAAATGTCACGCGCTGGTGTGCAGACAGGTGGAAATACTTAAATGAGCAAATGTGCTGTTACTTCAATGTTTACCACAGTAATCCGAGTTAAGTTGTAGTGTTTCTCCGAGTGCAAAGCGGGAAACGCGATTTGTGTGTGTGTATAAACTATTCGCGGCAGTGTGACATCATGAATAATTCTGCTTTTCTTAAAAATGCAATGTGATCTTTATCAACTCCTTTGTTCTGACATCTACATATGTCTTTTCTCTCTCTCTCTTTACTTCATGTTTTTTTTTTCTTCCCAGTGTCTGTGTTTTTCTCCTCTTCACATGCTCATGAGTATTATAATCATCTGTGTTTATTTTCCTAAATATTTCACAGATAAAGCATTCCGAGTGAAGGATAGCCTTAATATCATTGCCGAAATTAAATGATAATTAAAAATTGTTAGTTTAAAGCAATTGCTCTCCATAAAACTTAGATTACTTGAGCATTAACCACATTTCACTTTTATGGCTTTACCCGAATGATTACTCAATAATTTTATGTACCTTCCAAAGCGTATGTCAGCGAGAGAGAACGATAACCAAGTTCATCGTCTGTAGTGTAAACACGTGGAGTCAAATTAAGTATGTCTGCTTCAAACTTTTTTGACAACAGCGACGTTAAGGTAACAATTTGAATGTGGCAGCCCAGGCAGCGTGAGGCAGTCTGTCAAAAATTTCCCTGTGTTGCTCTGCCAGAATCTGAGTTTATTTGTGAGATTGTTTTTCTTCTCTGGATTCTTCAAAGACGGAGAAAGAGGGATGTGTGGTGGAGAAGCTCGGGGGAAAGCTGCGGCCCTCCTGCGTTGCCTGTACCACTAGTTTTCTACATTACTTAGGGGAAAATTCCTTTTACCAATTCAGTCTGTCAGGGCCAATTTGGGCGAACAGTAAGCATGCGCCTCTTGCCCCTCCCGATCAGCCGAGCCGCTCATCGCCATGGTGACAGCTTGATTAGCTCATCAATCCTGGCCGTGAACAGCGTTCTTCCTGAACACCTGTGTGGCCAGGTTACCCAAACCTCTTAGCTACCGTTGTTTGCGTGACCCCCACATGCAGCTCAGGCCTGCAGTTACATCAACCTGGAGTGTAAAGAATGACCCGCGTGTGCGAGTGAGACAGACAGGATGAAGAGATGAACGCTTTCAGAGCTGCTAATGCAACTGTATGTGACTCTTGCGACTTCCTCTTCCATATTTAGCTTGGAATATTATTATTTGAATTAATTACTATATATATATATATATATATATATATATATATATATATATATATATATATATATTTTGGTCTCAGAAAAGTTTTACCATGCCTTTGTCATTTATTTTTGCTACTGTTTATAGTTAGTTAGTTTTATTTTTTATTTAATTGTTTTACCAAAACAAAAAGTGAAACTAATAGAACATATTTCGATACTGTTATTGTAATATTATATCACTATTTATTTTTATTTTTTACAACAAGTTTTCGGGTTTAACATGCTTGAAATATGAATATGTGATTTTTGAAAAAAAGAGAATTCAAGGTAAATATTACTTGTAAATTAATATTTTGAGCATCCAAGTTGTTATTTTGTCAAAATATGCTAAAATTGTCGAAGTGTGAAAATAATATTTAAATGGGTGTATTTAGTTATACGTAAAATGCTAGATATTAAATTAGCTTTAGGAAGAATCAACCATTTTATTAATTTTTATTTTATTTTTTAAAACACAATTCTATTAACTACAATAAAGTACAATACATAATCTGAGGTATGATAGAAATGACATGTTCTTGGTTCATGAAAAATGCCAGAATTCTCCATGTGATGAATTATACTCACTGATAGACGATAGTGTGTGTGCTTTAATAAATAACAAAGTGCACATAGTTAAAGAAACACCCTTATATTTTCCCCGAAATCTTTACAACTCTTTGAAAGTCATTTGCATAAGCTATCAGACTTTGCGAATATGTTCTAATGTACTAATTAAAATGTAATTAAATGTCCTATTGAGACCCAAGCACACTAGTGAAACACTATCTAAGAGGGAGATTCTAAGAGAGACCGTCGTCGGTGGATCGAGCGCCATTAAATGAGCCCGCTCTCGATAAACACCACGAACAAAGCACTGCCCATTTATGCAGCGAGTCATGTATCACAGAGGCTGAGATTAATTCTCCCCGGGCGATAACTGGGTCTCCTGCCTCCAGTGCGTCTTTAGGGTAGTTAAGAGTTTGGATTGTACTGGAAGCGCTCTGCTACGTTGTCCTAGCATGAGGCTAAATGTGCACAGAACGAGTGGATACTCGACAGCAATTCTCCTGAGTCAGCGAACTTAAACCACATCAAACTGTGTTGATAATCGCATTTTTATTTGCTTTTGAAGACTTTAAAAGACTTGAGAATGTTTTGTTAGAATCAGCGGTTTCTGTTTAACTACGTGGTTGCGTTTAGATAAACTAGCTCAAGTACACATCACTAACTAGGCTTTTGCAGTTCTGTTAAAGAGAAATTTATAAAAGGAGAGGCAAATTAGTTTGTTCCACTTAAGCATGGTCTCATTCATTATTTTGAATAACCTTGCAACACCAGAGGAAAAAACAAACATCAGGTTTTATGAATTAGCAGTTATGCGTGAGCATGTTTTTATTTTTTCCCTCCGATGTCCTACTTTTGAGAGGCTTGTCCTGCTGAGGGGGAGTGGAACAAGAACTCATTGAAGATTCTGTGCTGACACAGAGACCTTCCCTTGGTACATTCTTGTCTGTCTGTTACATGCTAAGAGGAGTCAGTGACATCACAACTTTTTTCTGCATACAGTCGGATAAATCAGACATATATTTGATTGGTTGTGAAATGCATGTATAATACGATTATATGAAATATATAATTTATATATCCTATCTTTGTGTATATATGTATACACATCCACACAAACATGGATATAGATATGTGGAAATTACATGTAAATCATATATTTATATATAATTAATTAATATAAAAATTATACATCACAAACACACACATGCATATAATTCTATTTATTATATTTAAATGTTTATATATAGTTTTATATGTTTTAATATTCTGTATTTATGTATAATTAATAAATATAATAAATTATACAACACACACACAAAATCCTATTTAATATATTTAAATGAATTATATACTCAAATATCTATATTTCTATACCATTTTAATGTATTCTATACCATACCCAAGTGATCCATACATACATGAAGGTCTGTGTAATAAAGAAGAATGACACAGGGAAAAAGTATTAAACACATGAAGAAAGGGAGGTGCAAAAAGCCATGGAAAGCCATGGTCTATCAGTAATCTATCAGTAATTAGAAAGCAATCCTGCCCTCAGTCAGTGGAAATTAATATGAGCTGGTTCAGTCCCAACTGATGGCCTATAAAAAGGTGTCTCATGACCAACGTCTCACACAAGAAACAGTTCATGATTTCTGAATGTTCCAGTGAGCACTGTTGGGGCCATAATCTGGAAGTGGAAGGAACATCATTTCACCATAAACCAGCCACGACCAAGTGTTCCTTGCAAGATTTCTGACAGAGGAGGGGAAAATAGTTATCAGAAGAGTTGTCCAAGAGCCAAGGAACACTTGTGGAGAGCTTCAGAAAGACCTGGAATGGATACAATTGTTTCTAAGAAAATAAGTAATGCACTCAACCACCATGGCCTGTATGCACTCTCACAACGCAAGGCTCTATTGCTGAACAAAACACACAAAGCACAAGCTCATTTAGAGTTTGCTGCACAACATTTAGACAAGCCCGTGAAATACTGGGAGAATATAGTCTGGTCAGATAAGACACAAATTGTTCTCTTTGGATGCCATAATACACACCATGTTTAGAGTCAAATGGCACTGGACGTCACCCCAAAACATCATGGTGTAGCACTAGCAAAATTCATATAATTGAAGGATGAATGGAAAAATGTCCCGAGACATTCTTGATAAAAATCTGCTGCCATCTTCCAGGAGGATGAAGATGCAATGAGTGTGGACATTGAGACGATGATCCCACACACACAAACAAGGAAACTCTCATTTGGTTTCAGAGAAAGAAAGTAAAGCTGCTAGAATGGCCAATAGATCTTGAATCAAATAAAAAATCTATGGAAAGAACTAGAGATTAGAGTTCATAGAAGAGGCACATGGAACCTTCAAGATTTGAAGACTCTTTGTGTTGAAGGATGGGCAAAAATCACACCTGAGCAATGCATACGACTAGTTTCTCCATACAGGCGACATCTTGAAATTGCCATTACTAACAAAGGCTTTTGTACAAAGTATTAAATAGATTTCAGTAAGCATGTTCAATACTTTTTTCTTGGGTCATTCAATTTTATTACTCAAAACTTAATTTCTGAACTTATTTGTATTGTTTTTTGTGTATGTATGGATTACATTGTTACCGACATCTGGTGAAAATTATGTCAACAGCACCTTAAGAAATATATTTACTGAGAAAAATGTGTATTTATTCAATACTTGTTTTACCCACTGTAATGTTACAACAGTGTTAATATTCAGTGTTATATATAATTAATAAATATAATAAATTATTCAACACACACACACACACACACACACACATATATGTATATATTCCTTTTAATATATTAAAATAAACTATATATATTTTACAACATTTTAAATTTTCAGTCATGCTGGTTAAACTAACCAAATATTCATGTTGTTGATGACAGTTTTATTATCTACAAGAGAGTGCGTTTTCGATGCCAGGTGAACATTGTTTTATATATTGTATGTCAAGGCTTGTGGGTGTAAAACAACATCTGAAATGCAGTAAAGTTGTCTTCTCAAATGAAAGGCACATTTGGCCACTAAAAATGAGTTAGTACTTACAATTTCTCTTTCAGTTTATTTTCACAGATTATGTTTTAATGGCTCCGTCCCAATTACAATACTGTTTGATATCATTAATTTTAGGCCACGTCTACTTTCAGCATCTGTATTATAGTAAACAGCGGAAAACAACAGTTAATTCTCATGATGACACTCATTTGTTTGTTGGTTATTAATTGCGGCCGGGCAGTTTTTCCTCAACACCAATAAACCAACAATAGTTTTCAAATCACCTGAAAAATGAGTCCAAGGACGAGGCGGCCCGGAGAAAGGCGTGGTGCCCAGCCTGAAAAACGATCAGCCGCATTGACCAAGATGAATGGAGCTCAGATGGGTTTTAATTAGTGCAGCTGGGCTCATTAATTATAAACCCCCAATACAAATATTGTTATATTTGAGGAAATTTGTGATTTATTTTATTTGGTTGGCTGTTAGATGGAGATGAATGGTAGTTCGTTGTAAATGTTGCAGGGACACAAAAGCAGATAAAAGGAGAGAAAAGGGAAGACCAGCCACAGGGCACATCGGTTATTATTCCGTACACAATCAAGTGAAACAAAAGAAACGTAAATGCAAAAACCGCCGAAAAGCTGCGGAACAATCTCACGACTGCCTTTAATCTTAAAGGTGAAGTTTGTGCGTGATCCAAAACACCCCTGCAGCTGAAATCTGTTGTGAGTTATAAAGCAATCCAAACTAATAAGACTTTTTAACGGCATATTTGTACAACTGGTGTCTCCCAGAATAACATTAAAATAAGTCAATGAGAGTCAGATTTATTTTATTTTATCTTTAAGAAATGAACAACATGTACTGTGGCCCCAAAATGTACACAAGTTAGACGTCTTTTATTATATAACATTTCTTGAAAATGAATGAATGGCACATGGATTTTAAAGAATTTATATTTAATATACAGTAAAAAAGAAAATGACTGTGCCATAAATGCAGTTTGTAAGCAAAATGTTTTCACCAAACCTTTTACTTATTTTTTTTCCACTTCTGAGTTTTATATTTAATGGCTACTGCAGCGACGTTATACGACATATTTTAAAATAAATGGCACTTGCTCGTAAGTAGCAATGAATAAGTTAGAATAAGTGAATTTTAAATTATATATAGATGGATAAAACAAAAAAATGTATGCAAATTCAGTTATATTTATAAGCAAAAATATAGGCAAAAGAGTTTGCAAGAAAAATACTCTCAGAACATTATACTTTTTTGCTGTTTTATGCCTGATGCAGTGATATTCAGACCACAGGCATTCGTAAAATATTTAATGATGACTTAAGTGTCCAAAAGTGTGTTTGTGGCCACTGTTTAACCTTATTTTCTAAAGATGCGTTGCACATGATGCCAATATTTGAGAGTGCCTTTCTTAAGAATCTTCCTAAACGTTTGCAACATTTCATTTTATTTCCCTTCTCTTTCCTCCACTACTTTTCTCTGCTTTGTCTACTTTGTTCAGCAAACTTCAGTCTTGTTCGCGGCAGCTGCATCAGTTGTGTATGAGAAACGGAGCTGCGGTGAATCAAGGCGCTCTGATTCGTCCCAGCCCAGCGTGACTGTGGAGCGGCTGCCGGAATCCAGCGGAATGTGCCAGAACTGAAGCCTGCTCGGCCCAGTCATCCTTAGCAGGGAGACATTAGTTACGATACATTATCTGAATGGCCTGCCATCTTTTCAAAGTAAACCTTGTGGATTCCAGGCTGTCTCTTTTTATATATTTTTCTCAAGTGCACACACACTCATACACACATAAACACTCAGAGGCACACACATTCGAGTGGACACACGGGAACACCTATAATAGGCTTACACGACCGCGGTTAACTCGCACACCCTGCAATTACAAACATACAAACACACACACACACACACTCTTTATGTGCTGCCGCCCCCCTCTCGTTGCTCGCACTCCTTGGGCTATAATAAATTTCTTTGAAACATGACTCTACACATGAGGGGATGGCAATCTAGAGAGCAGAAATTAAAATTTCATTATTTACTGCACTTGTGTTGCAGGGTGCAATTAGTATCTACAGAGCATGGAGCTGGAATATTTAATCCTTTCTTTCTTTCTCTCTCTCTTTCCACCTAGAAAAAAGTGTGACCATGGTAACTGCTGCTATGACGACTGCATTGACCTTAGGACATAGTGGTAAATTGTGTTTTTTTTTTTTTCGTTCCGAGTTCTTTTCTGTACACTTAAGCAGTGAACTAAAAAGAAAAAGAGAAGGAAAGAAAAATAACATCCGGGCATTGGATTAAATGCAATCATTGTCAGCCCACAACCATGCCATTTATCAGTGTACTGTTTTGGACTGTATAATAAGTTTCGTATATTAATACAATTTTTCATGTTACACCACTGGCTGAGATTCATGACCAGCAGGTGATCTCAGGTGATCATTGAATTACGTGACCTGTTATGTGGGGAGAGGGAGAGATATGGATATGGATATGGATATGGATATGGGAAATGGAGGGTGGAGCCGATGTTCTTTGGCTCGTGCGAGCAACAGTTTTAGTTCACGGCATATATTTAAGAAAATGTCTTAGATGTTATTCAACTTTACTTCAGAAATATTTTAATTTTTGCACTTTTCATAAAGGAATTTTAAACTTGTTCTAAACATGCTAAATTATACAGTGTATGATTATATTATTCATTTTTATAATAGGACATTTTTCACAAATATATAAATCCAATGAATTTTTTTTTTTGAGTTTAGTTTGTTTTAATGCCAAATGAAATTTGCTTTTCTTTGTGTCACAAGTTAGATATTAAATATATTTCTATAAACTGTATTTCTTGTCATTTTGATAATGACATTTTCACAAATAGTTAAATCCTATTGATTTTTTTTATTGAACAAATTATTTTGTTTTAAATTCAGAATGTGATAACAAATGACATTTGGTATTTTTTATATTTAGGAACTGTATTTTTTTTTTTTTTTTTTTACTTTTTTTTTTATAATAGGAAAATGCTCACAAATATTTAAATCCAATGCTGAATTAGACATTTAATACCAACTTATTTTTATCATCACAAATTAGGCATGAACTATATTTTTATGAGCTGTGTTTTTTTGTTGTTGTCATTTTATTAATAGGAATTTGTTCATAAATAGTTATTGTTTTGTTTTTATTGAATAAATAATGTCATTTTATTTTGTATTAAATTAGAAATTTAATACAAAATGGGCAAATTTTAACAACAAATTAAAATGTATTTATTAAACAAATTAGCATTTCAACACAACAGTTTGCGGGAAACTCTGAATATTATTCAGATTTTCTTAATTAGTGCTTATTTAATTAGAAATTTACTACCATTTGTTAAATGTGTTATCATAAATGTAAAAATCTTTTTGTAGGTTTAAAACAAAATAAATAAGCAAAAGTTGTTCAATACATTCAGACCTTACTATATTTGTAAAAAAAAAAAAAAAAAAAAAAACCTTGTTACTTTGCAATGAAAGAATGAATTTCTATAAATATTGCCACCTTACAAACTCTTGTGCACTCTTGAGGAGTGTGTCCTTTTCTACCTTCCTTTTCCCCCCAGTTTTTGTTCTGATTTAGCAATTATTTTGTGGCCATAAATTACGTGGCATGTGTTCAAATCAACTTAGAGAGGGAATAATGGCCATGGCCTTATTCTCTGGAAGCCGTTATCCAAATGTTAACTCCTTGAAAATATTTGACTAAACAGTCCCTAATTCGTTTACGATCGACGTGACTCCTAGCTCAACCCTTACCTCTGTCTGATCCCGGTGCTGACGGCTGCTCTGAACTCCTGCCGTCTGACTCTCCTCATTCATATCAGTCATACTGACTCTTCTGATCGTCAAAAAGTGTTGTCTGTGGTTTTGAGGCTTTCTTTAAGAGTCAGTCACCTCTTTGAGACAAGATATAGTATGCTTTGTTGAGTGAAACATCAAGAAATCTTTAACTGCTTCAGGTACAGCTACGCAGAAAATCTTGTAAGTGCAAATCTGACATTTCTGTTGTCTCTATTAGCATCCTTTCTGTAAGAAAATGCTAAAAGGAAACAAAATAACTAATCTGAAAACAAATGAAACAAAATGAGTTTTCTCTGTTCTCTAAATCACTTGTTTCCCTCTGGCATAATTAAAATCCAGGCCACAACTGTTAATTTCCTTGATGTGCAGGTCTTATTAGCTTCTGTACTGCAAAAA
This sequence comes from Carassius carassius, assembly GCF_963082965.1. Lineage (NCBI taxonomy): Eukaryota > Metazoa > Chordata > Actinopteri > Cypriniformes > Cyprinidae > Carassius > Carassius carassius. The sequence continues at coordinate 10,683,834 of NC_081762.1, read as the reverse complement.
CAGCAATAAAAACAACAATAAACTGTGTTTTTAGATGATAAACGAGAGTTTTGTACGGCAACAGTATTTCCTCCGTCTCATTTTTCGCCCCTGAGACAAGGCAGGCATTTTGCATTAGTATTAATAAGATGACTGATACCAGACATACAGGATTAAACGATGATATCTGATCTTATAAAAATCTATTACAACTCATCTTGCACGTTGTCTGCGAATAAAAAGAGCGATCTCTAATAATTTAGGGAATTGTGGGAAAACATTGCCGTGCAGGACAAACAATTGCTTATTTAACTCATAAAACAAGTCTGTTAAGCTTAATATTTGCCCTAAAATATAACATTTCCACACTAATTCTTATTTATTCCCTTAGTAGTGCGAGTTAAATGTGTGATTAAAAAAGTTTGAGTCTGAGATATAATTACACATTTGACAAATATGAACAAATGTTGTAAATGCACACTTCAGTCAGTTTTGCAGCTTATAAAAAGCTATATTATTATACATAAAGATGGTCCACCCTCATGTTGGTCACCATATTGAGATCACATGACCAGCTGTATATTTCTCACTCGATAACTATGTTTGAACACTGTTGATTTTGAAATAAATGACCTAATGTGCCTTGAAACTGTGTTTTATCTGCTGTACATAAAGTCCAAGATTGTCACTGTCACTTTAAGATGCTCAATAAATCCTTTAGCAAGTTACTCATTAATTGGGTACCGTGGGCTGTCATGTCACCCAGAGCTGGTCTGAGTGAAGAGATGTCGGCAGGCAAGCGAGATGTGATTATATCTCTCACTGCTTTTGTTACCCAGTTTAGCTAATAAGTACTTTTCAAACCGTGCTATCATTTTGCGCTCGGTCGGGGAGCGCGCGCCGGCGATGTTAACTCGAGTTCCCACCTCAACACTGTTATTAAAGATCTCACTCAGCTCTTCAGGGAAACTCACCTCAGTCGCTCACATCCCAACTCAACCGCCGTATCCGACGGAAGTTTGTGTTCTCGAGACTCTACCTGTCCAGTCTCAACCCGCTGTGATCTGACAACAGCTCTGAAGGAAGAGTTTTAAGATTTGGGGCGTTTCAGGAAACTTTTTCAAGTGTGAATGTAATCTACAGGGAATGAAATTTAAATGGCTACCAACAAATGACACAGATGCGTCCTTTATGGTTTAATTGTAATGTTTATTTTGAAGACATGATTGTTAAGTGGTTGAAAATGTGGACTTGTAATTGATTTAAAGTCTAGGTTTATAGTATACATTTATAGTGTACAGAAATTTTACATTTGGGACATTTCTGGAAACTTTCAAGTGTGGTTTAGATACACAATGTTAGCTTAAAAAGGGTTTACTTGCTACATATGTAATTGTATATTTTATTTTTTGCTTTTAATTCTGACTGGTTTAATTTTTAACATCTTGTCTTTAAGTGGTTGGCGATTTACTTTAGTGTTTTTGGCATCAATATTTGAAAGATTATTGTTATTATTTTTAATCAATGCTACTTTGTAGTAATTATGGTTAAAATAAAATGTTACTTATCTCACAATGTGACTTTACACATCACAATTGGAATGTAACACTCATATATGCAATTTTTATTTAATGTTATTTTTTTGACTATATCTAACAATATGACTTTACTTAATTTTGCACATTATATCTGTGAAATATTCTGTTTCATCATAGTTGCTTCAATGATTTTTCTGTTATTTTATATTTATATTTATATTTTCAGTTTTCATTGAATTTTTTAGTTTTTAGTCATGTGCTTTTTAAATATTTTGTTTTTAATATATACAATTTAGCTGTAATTGTTTTTTTATTCTTATTTAATTTTAGTAATTTTGCAATCTACTTGAACTTATGTTATGTCTAAAGTTTGTATTTAATAGTGTATTTATTTATTGTGTCTAATATTTATACTTCTAATTACATCAGATTTATTTCAATTAATAACAACAACTGTAGTTTTAATTAAATATAATACTGATGTATGGTTGTTCCCAGACTCTGGTACTAATATGGCGCTGCCGATTTTTACATTTTCTGTTTCAGTGCTTTACATGTCAGTCAGATGGCCTGTTTCTGTCTAAGCGGGCGGCTCTTTGACAGAATAAGCAAAGTCGACCAGATGTATTGTAGGTTTGTAATATCTCCATGTATTTGAGGTCGTGAACTCCACTGGCTCTCAGATCTTTGTTGAGGCATAAATTCTCATTTTACATTAGCTTGATTCAGATATTAGTGAATGAATTTTGGCCAAACTGCGAAGCCCTGGGGATTTTAAGGTTAGAGGATTCTTTTTTTACAATTTCGATTAGCATGAGGGTTAAGGTGAGCAGCATCTGGGTTCCACAGCAGATCTCTGGGAGTCCTATCATGCTGTGATACCGCAGTGGAAAATAGCACGAGTCTGTGTCAAGCTCTTTCAGGTAGAGTGACAGCACTGTGCCGTGGTGTGGTCTCTCTCTTCCTGCCTCTCTCTTCTGTGTGTGTGTGCGTGTGTGTCAGAAGATGTTCTGGGCCTGCAGGGGGGCTGAACTGCCAGCTGCCTCGTCGTGCCTTTTAAATCACACTCTTCACACACTTCACTCTTCTGACAGCTACTGACACACTGCGTATGTCCTCTGTCCTCCCTCGTTCACTCCCTCTCTCCTTCACTTTCTCTCTGTCCCTGTATCATCCTTCCGACGCAGGGATTCAGGCTCCTGGCTAATCTCAGCTGTGTTTAGAATTCACTTACCACCCTTCACTACAGATTTAAAGGGACAGTTCACCAAAAAAAGTTATAATTTTCCCACCCTCGTGTCTTTCCAAACTCATATGATTTTCTTTATTCTTCGAAAAAAAAAATTACATTATAAGCTCCAAAAAGGTCCATAAAGTGGTTCATACATATTGTGTGCTGTATTGAATATCTACAGATTAACTTTATAGTTTTAAATGAGCAACAGACTATAATTGAACTTGCTGTACTCTGAATGTCTATACTAGCTCTCTTTGGTGTGTTAATGAGAGATGCATGGTTTGTGAATGAAATATTCTTGAGTGGATCTTTTTTAATTTGAAACTTTTTGTTTACTGGACTCTTTCATTAAAAAAATGCAACTTTGATTCATTCACAAATAGGACATTGCTACTTCTATTGCCCAAAAATTCACCAGAAAGGTTTTTTTTTTCTTCTTCTTCTTTTTTGGAATGATGATTGGTGAGTAAATTACAGCATGATTAATTTTTTTTATTAATTAAAACTTTTATTCAGCAAGGGTGCATTAAATTGATCAAAAGTGTCAAAGACATTTATAATGTTACAAAAGATTTCTGTCTCTAATAAATGCTCTGCTTTTGAAAATTTAAAAGTGGCAATTTAAACAAGCAATAAAAATGATCTGTGTGGTATTTTGAGCTAAAACTTCCCATACACACTCTGGGGACACACTATGGGAGACTTATTTTGCATTTGTCATAATAGGTCCTCTTTACAATAAAGGTTATTTTAAATTGTAATTTTGTAATTGTTAAATTTACTGTATTTTTTATTAAATAAATAAAACTTTGTGAGCATAAAAGACCACTTTCAAAACAAAATCTTACTGACTCTTAATGACTTTTGAAGGCTAGGGTAAGTAAAAACAGAAATATGGAAAGCTCAATTAAGGCCCATTCACACCAAGAATAATTTGTAGTCAGAACTATATTAACATCCATGCGAACAGAAAATAATATGTTTAGGATATTGTCTGCTGCAATTTGTTTGGTTGTCAGTGTTGTTATTGTTCATAAGCTGGAAAGAATAGTTCTGAACGTGATTCAAACAGTATTGTTCTTCTGTGTCATTATTGTCAAGCTGTGGTGTGGACTTCCCTGGTGTCGTAAAATTAGAAATGCTATTAAAACTTTATAGATATAGATACATTATAGTGAACTGGATTTTATTGTCACCGAAAGGCTCCTGATTTGCGAACACTGGTATTTTAACATCATGTAGCTAAATGAGGGTTATATTGTTCTGTATGAGATGCAGGTTTATGGATTTATTGGGACACTGGGGATGTTCTAATTTACCTTTGCTTTTCATTTAAGGTAGAATTGCCCAGAGGTTAAAATATTGATCAAGCCTTACTAATTTAGTGGAAAAGGTTCGATGATGAATTTGGAAGAAACCCTGAACAGCAGTAAGCATGTAGAAATGGTGATCCCTGGATTTAGAGCTTTGTTTTTAGACTTGCAACCTGTACATCACAACTCGTCCCTGTCTCTTTCTCAAAATCTCCTCAGATGCCTTGAGATAACCCAGAGGAAGTCTCTTTGTACGTGGATTTCAATTAATCTTCATGTAAGAAGTAGTAGAGGTTGTTTGTGGATCAAGAAATCACTTTGCTTTTTTAGATATTTGAGTCTTCTTATTGTGAGTAGTGAAGGACATGCAAAGAAAGTGTTAGAGGACATTTTTGTGTTGTGGGCTTTTTTTTTTTTTTTTTTTACCTGTCACCTAGCCATCTACAGGGGGGTCATGTTGATGAGCTGTCTCAGCTGACGGTCCCGTGTCTGGGCCTTAAAGTCCAAACCATCAGGGGATGCGCTGGAAGGTTAGCACCTCCGCAGCGAGCTGTGTGTGAAGCTTTTCATTTAGCGTTGGGCTGTGACAAGACCCCTGGCCCAGATAAGCGGAGCTTTGCCTCTTTTACAGGTGAAATCTATTCTCACATTTGCCACAGGGGCGCGTGGACTGTAACAGAGTTTCTCGGCCCCTCTGGGTCCCACCACAAAGCCAGAGAATAAATGGTGAAGGTGGCTGCAGTGGACAGAAAAATCAATGCCTGTTTATACAGACATGACAGTCCTGGAGCCCCTGCAATCGGCCCGGCTGCCCGCCTGCTCTCCCACGCACTTTTCTATTCTCCTGTTTTATTTCTCTCTCTGTCACACCAAAACTGTCTCCTGTAACCTCTCGGAAAGGTGAGAATAGAGCCTCAGGTGGCCCTGCATTTGTTTTCTCAGTTTCTTCTGCCGTGCTGCTGTAAATGCTAGTTCTGCTGTAATCCCATTTCATTCACTCAGTGCTGTCTAAATGTTTAAGAGCTTAGACTTATTTAATTCTCTAATATATAATTGTATTTTCACTACTTTTCTTTTTTCAAAATAAATTAATACTTTCATTCAGCAAGACTTGTTCGATCTAATAAAAGTCACAGTAAAGACATTTGTAATGAAATAAATAGTGCTATTTTGAACTTTTTATTCATCAAAGACTCCTGAAAAATACATTATGGTTTCTACAAAAGTATTAAGCAGCACAGTAGTTTTCAGCATTAATAAAATTTGGATTTTTTTTTTGCACAAGATTAGCATATCAGAGTGATTTCTAAAGCATAATGTGACACTGGAACCTGGAGTAATGGCTGCTGTTTTTTCATAACAGTGATATGATTTTTAAACATATTTCCAATATTTCAATATACATGACCAGTGTTTCCCATACATTGATTTATTTGTTGACTTGATTCAATAAACATGATCACCCTACATTTGAAAATCAAAATGCGTCACAGGTGTTTTAAATGAATGTGTCTTTAAAGGGAACTGACTGTCTTAAAAAAAAGTTCTGATGGCATTTTCATTTTATCTGATAAAGTTTAGCATTCATGAGCACAGTGCTGCTTTGTGTACATCTGTTACAGAGGAGGCCACTGTTTCTGCTGCTCCAAAAGCGCCTCCTGCTGGCAGAGAATTCATTTGCATTTTCAGTAAGACTGTCTTCAGCAACGTTTTTGTTGTTTTTCACTCTTTTTTTCTGTTTTCTTCTGCAACTCTGAGCACTTTTCATGTTCTTTATCCTGACTGAAGCCCTTTGTTTCAGTCTATAAGAATAATCAGCCAATGTTATAGTTTAAAGTTAAATATATTCATATTAATAATGTGAGCCTGGGAGTCTTATGTTTATTTTATGGTGATTTGACATTTCATTTTTTTTGTATGAGGAGGTTTAATAAAATTAATAGACTTTAGTAGACTTAATAAACTTGTTTGTACATACATCCGTTGTGGGTGTTCTTGGCAGTTTTTTTAGTAAGGCTTTTTTATTATTGTTCATATTGATATCGAAATTGTATTGCATCAGCCGAAAGTAAGAAATATATTGTAAAACTTATTCTAAAACTTTAAAATGGAATGGTGTAGTATTTATGCACTATATTTTTGTCATAATGCTATAGAATATTATTTAAATACAGTAATCACTCTTTATTATGTTGACTGTTTTTTTTCTAAGCATTGTTAGCGTGATATTAGATGTTGATGATAATATTGATGAAAAACCTTTAAAATATTAAAATAAACACTTGAAAGCACTTTAAAACATTAAAAAGCACATTTGGTAAAATCTTTAATTTATTTTTTCAAAATTTTTCAGTGAACCCCCAAAAGAACGCATGGAGATGAGTTTAAAACCCCCTCAGCTAGAGCACAAAAAAACGGAACAATAAACTATCTGCGATAAACCCAGGAACATTTATTCATAACATAAATAGAGTCGGTTTACATCTGTCTGTAGGCCACAAACTGAAAACAATCAAACGAAATGAAAAGCACAATTGGAATAAACATTTTCTTACTGTTAAAATGCACAAAATAAGCGATCAATATTCTCGAGCTGCTGTCCTTGATTAATGCAAATCTGAGCAGAGAGAAGATGACTTGTGTATGAAAGAGCTCTAATGCCTCCGTGTAATAAATGCTTCCATAAATCCATCTGAGCAGTGATGCAATACCAGGCAGACGTGCCATAATTAGGCTTTTTACTTTCATTTGTTTTGTTTTCCATCATTCGCCATCGCTGGACGACCGTTCGGTGGGAAAGAGGGGGTGGAATCTCTTTACAGATCCAGTACAGTGCGCTTCTGTTGTATATGCTAATAAATACGAAGCGTGTATTTAATGTGTGTGATGTACAGGCATCTGCGTGTGAGTTTAGAGATGGAAGATTTCCTCAATCACAGCGTGTGTAAAGTGTCAACAACTTGTCTGAGCATAAAAAGCAGTGCAGGGTAAAAGGAATCAGCTAGGATTCGTCTCTTCTCCTCTCGTGTGATTAGCTGCTATTACAGTTTCCAGTGGAGGATACAACAGCTGCAGTGACTGAGGCATTACTGTAGTAATGTGAGAGCATCTGCTTTAACATGACTGTCTTTTCTCTCTCCGCACTAGTTGACATCACCATGTATCTTCCTCCATTTCTTAGTTCCTGTGATTTTTCTTCTTCTTTGTCAGTACACTATAGCATCCAGTGTCTTCATGATCTGTCATCAGTGATGTGCGAAGCTCCTTTTGTCAAAATATAGAACCAGATTATAAATATTCATCAGGCACCCTTATAGATTTTCTACAAATGCAACATATTCACTGTGAATGTGTGCATCTTTATGTGATAACAAGAATTCAATAACATAAATAGTTTTTGTCCATTCTTTTTTTTATTTGTCTATTGTCATATTATTTTGTGTAAAGTACCCACTTTTGTTTTTTTATGAACATAGTTTATTTTTTTACTACAGTGTATTAACACATAAATCAGAGCACAGTTAGATCAGGTTTGTTTATAATAACCCCAAGGAGGCTGTTTTTAGTCGTTTGAGTGTATCTGCATGTGCGTCAGTGACAGAGATAAGTTGAGGGCTTGTTTATGTGCATTATGTGTGTGGTATACTTTTGTGCTCCAGAGAGGTTCAGTGTGTGTGTATGTGTGACAGAAAGAGGTTGAGTGTATTTATACATGATGTGCGCGCGTGTGTGTACATGCTCGTGTTCGTGCGCGCAGTGCGTATGGCGTGTGTGTGCACCTGCTGTGAACTGTGAGGGTCATTTGTAACTCATTCTGATTAATGGTAGTTTGAGCTGAATAAATGAATGAGATGCAGAGAACAGTCAGTCTCACGGCGAGCTCGCAGCTCCACTCAGCACCGTGGGATTGCTTCCTGTCCACAGCTCCACAATTGATTTCCTCATTGCTTCAATTTGTCGCTTAATCTACTGATATGTTGATAAATGTTTCACACTTTGTCAATTAATTTTCTTGAAAAATGAGGCCCAAAATGGCGAGCGCATCAATACAGCCGGGCAACGATTCTGTGACAAAATTAAGTGATAAAATTAATTGTCCCCCATCTTTTTCCTGTGAAAACAGAACTAATGAGAGTAGCAATTAGTCACATGTGCTCTCCTCAGGAGGGTTGGGGGTAAAAGAAAAACAATAATAAATAAAAAAAGGAGGAGAAAGAAAATAATAAAAGACTGAAATATGACAGGCGGTGTCTTAAAATGGCTGCCTTCGTATAGCCGTTTTACCCTTTAAATTGGGACTCTGTTTTTTTTTTTTTTTTTTGTGATCAGGTCATTGATGTGCAGTGTTACGGAGTACTCCATTTTAAGCTTGACTTGGATTTGAAACAGTTCTTTTGAGATTATTTACTGAACAGTGTCACAGCAGTAGGTGGCGCTGTGATGATCTTTCCCAGCTTATTCAGTCTATCACATTTGAACCTGATTCTGTTGATTTACACAGTTGAAGTGAGTCAAAATTAAACCTATTTACTTTCATAAAACATGTTTCTTGGTCTTACTGTGCCCTTTATAAAGGGATAGTTCAGCCATTAATTCATTAATTACTCACCTTCATGTTGTTCCAAACTAGTGCTGGGCGGTATGGCCAAAAATTTATATCACAGTATGTTTCTAAATTATACTGGTTTCACGGTATATGATGGTATTTTTTTTTTTTTCATGCATGAGCAGGTGTTAACCATATTTTCTACTGATTGAGAGAGGAAATATTGCAGTAGACATTTTAACTAAACTTAGGACTGGTGGTGGTGCTTAGGATATTGTTTGTCATTTAGTGTTTCCATAAAAACTAAGGAATAATGAGATGCTGAGTTCATGAATATTAATCACGTCATCTGCGTTTGCTTGAATTGATTTGCTGAAATCAAAACAGGGACAGTAATAGGTAGGCGCCAGCCAATGAGATTGCCATTTGTGCATTAGTTCCACCTACTACCGGAAAACCTGGAAGTTCTTAAAAGCTGAAGAATTCCAAAGGAACGCAGTTATTTTTGACAGGAAAATACAACAAAGAATATTGTTTACATATAACACAGTTCTGCATGGTATGTAAGATGCTCTCGCCCTGTCTCTTTCTTTACGTGTGTGAGACAAAGCGATGGCATGTCATGCGCCTCCACACTAGAGTTTACTGTACGTCAGGTGCGCTGCGCATCCATTGAGATGAACTGAAATATCTCAAACTCACACACTGTTGAGTAAGATCTTAGAATTTATTTGCCATTGGCTAATATTAGACATCAAGTCGCATATAGAAGTGATTTACTTGCATTGGGGAAGTCTTGGCCTAATGGTTAGAGAGTTGGACTCCCAATCGAAAGGTTGTGAATTCGAGTCCCGGGCCGGTAGGAATTGTGGGTGGGGGGAGTGCATGTACAGTTCTCTCTCCACCTTCAATACCACGACTTAGGTGCCCTTGAGCAAGGCATCGAACCCCCAACTGCTCCCCGGGCGCCGCAGCATAAATGGCTGCCCACTGCTCCGGGTGTGTGTTCACAGTGTGTGTGTGTGTTCACTGCTCTGTGTGTGTGCACTTCGGCTGGGTTAAATGCAGAGCACAAATTCTGAGTATGGGTCACCATACTTGGCTGAATGTCACTTCACTTTCACTTTCAGAAGGTTGTTCATTTTCACAGTCATGCTTAGTAATACATATAGCTGTCCCCTAACCACAGTGCAACAGTAAAAAGGGACCCCTTCAAAAAAGTGTCACGCCACACTGCCTTCCAAACGTTAAAGTGACATACAATGGTATTGCGATATATTAAAAATTCATATCATAAGAAAAATAAATACTGGTATTAGGTATGAACCGTTGTACGGCCCAGCACTATTCCAAACCTGCAAGAAACAATTAAGGATATTTTTTATGAAATCCGAGAGCTTTCTGACCCTGCTTAGACAGCAATGCAAACTACCCAGTTAAAGGCCCAGAAAGGTATTAAGGACATCATTAAAATAATCCATGTGACATCAGTGGTTCAACCTTATTTTTATGAAGCTACAAGAATACTTTTTGTGCAAAAAGAAAACAAAAATAACGATTTTATTCAACAGTTTCTTCTCTTCCAGTCAGTCGCTGTTCATAAGAGTACAGAATATTCATTATAGAATTTTCTTTTTGGGGTGAACTATCCATTTAAAAGTATGATATTTTTCAAAAGAATACACCAATGCTGCATTTATTGCAAACATAAAGTAAAAACAGCAATATTGTGAAATATTACAGTTGAAAATGATTATTTTCTATTTGAATACATTTAAATTGTATTTTATTCCTGTGTTGGCAAAGCTGAATTTTTAACAGCCATTACTCCAGTCTTCAGTGTCACATGATCCTTCAGAAATCAAACCGAATATGCTGATTTGGTGCCCAAGAAGCATTTTTTTCTGATTATCATTGTTGAAAACAGTTGTGCTGCTTAAGACCTCATCGGGGGCAAACTAAGAATAGAGAAAGACACAATTACCAAATAATATCATAAGCTACTTAAAAAAAAAAAAAAAAACACTTAATATGTTTTATTAAAACTAAGGTATGTTAGGGAACTAAAATAAACATTGGGCATGCTTTTATTTTGAAAAAGGCATAAAATTGAAAGAGTTTCTGTTGTGTAAATATAGTCGTTGTACAGTAGTTTCTGTAAGAAGGTCTGTAAGTGGCCGCTCTCTCTCTCAGCCCACCTGGACGACGAAGCAGACAGCGATGGCCACGCTATCGAACCACGTCTGAAAAGCCTGCACTCACGTAATTTATTGTCAGTGTTTCCTTCACAGGAATAATTGTGGCGACTGGCCGTAGATCAATAGCGTATAGATTTTCAGACATAGGGTCTTGTAGCGCCTCTGTGTAAATTGGGGGAGTGGAGACAATGTGACCGAACCGTAATGGACGACTGAAGGAGAGTGGATTCGTGCACATGTGCTCATCCTCAAAAGAACGCGGTCAAAAGATTAGACAATTGTGCGCATGATGGTGTGCCCTGAAACCTTGCACTAAAAATGGCCTCCCTCATCTGTGGCATCAGCGTAGCACGCTAGTCCTATGATTGCAGCTGAGGCAGACTAATCCACTAAGGAGTCTTTAACAGGAAATGGATAAGAGGTGTGCACACTGGATTTAAGGGTCCCCAGTGGACTCAAGCAGCCTGGAACAGCCACTTTCCTGAACAGAAACAGCTGCCATGTGGACTGGCTGCAGGCCTCACAAATCGCAGCGAATGGCAGCACACAACAGCGTATTGTTCTGGGACATGATCACATCAGCCATGACTCAAACAGTGCGTAGTGCAGTTAAGATCTGGAAGCAGAACAGATTGCGTGCAGCGGAGGAAGTCGCTTCAAACTATTTATCTGACTGTGTATGAGACTCGTGTATACCCTGATGAAAAGATCCGCATACTAGCATATATGGTCACTAGCATATGTTGTGTTTTGGATGCTAGTGTACTGTACAACTAGGCTTAAGCAGCAGGACGGTCTTGGTCAAACTTTATCAGACAAGATTTTACGTAAGATGTAACCAAAGAATCATCACTTTTTAAGAATGTGTTAGTAATTTTTGCAAGCGTAAGATCGTATCATTATTTTGTAAGGATCGAGATTCAGTGATATTTTCTAAAATGTTTTTTTAACTGAACTTGACAGTCAGTGATCACCATTTACTTGGGTTTGATGGGAAAATGCAGGTTTTGATAATTACATCTTTTTTGTTTTTGGAACATTTTGATGTATTTATTATGCATATAATAAAATACTATATATATAAAATACTAGTGGTGGGCATAGATTAATTTTTTTAATCTAGATTAATCTCACTGTGATCTTGAAATTAATCTAGATTAATCTAGATTAAAATGGCTCATTCGAATTCTGCCGAAGGCATTCAGAATATGTGTGTTACCCGAATAAAATTGACAAACAGTAAGTCTTTGAGAAGGGGTTTATCAAGCTAGGTGGTGCATTAGACCAGGGGCTCATCTCCTGTTTCCAAAATGCATCACAAAGTGCTTGAAAAAGCTGTAAACTAATTCCACATTGCACAAGTTGCAAACAACCTTACGCCTGTTTCACACATACTCCGTCTGCAGTGCGTATGCGTTGCATATTTTTTTACGCACCCATGTTAACAGATTGCAGTTGTGTTCCAGGAGCGTTGCGTCTGCAGCAGTGCAGCGATCGTTTACGTACTGAGTAGCGAACTGCAAACGTGTCCTGTGTGAAAGCACATCGAGTCCGTGCTGCACCACAAACGTAACGCACACGGACTGCATACGCACTGCAGACGGAGTATGTGTGAAACAGGCGTGAGCAGGGCCGCAGCTGGGGTCAGCGGGGGGTGAAGGTTGTACTAGTGGGCCCTGTTTGAAATTGTTTAATTTGTATGTTCGTTTATTTTTATTTATTTGTGCTATTTACTCAATGTTTAAGTTTTTTCAAGTTTGTAGGTGTCAAGGTACAGAAACCAAATAATTAAATGTAAAATAGCACTAGATAGTCTTCAATGTAAAAACTAAATAGACAATCAAACCTACATTTATTCAGACACCTTCAACATTTCTCACATTATTACAGTTTTGCTATATATATCAAAAATTATATCTGGTGTCTGAATAATTTTTGGTTTGACTGTTAAAACTACAAAGTAATTCAGTCAAGAGCAGTGAGGGATTTTCATTTTCATTTTCTTGGATTAACATTACAGCAGCCAGTAGCTAAATTAAGCGTGGTCACTTTAAGAGACGATGAACACATCCCATTTTTTTCCTCAACTGTTTACTTTCACTTAAGAAATAACTGACAGTTTTTTCGAGCATAATTTCCAAGGTGGATATTTTGACATATTTTGTATGTATTTGTCGGCAAAAGAGCAAAAATAAGCAAATTCGATCTTCAAGTGTTTTGAGAAGCCTTTATCTGCGTGAGCCCTGAACACCAGAACACCGTGAGTACTGAATTGGGCTCTTTCACATCTTTTTGTTTGTTCAAACTGCGATTTGTATTTGTTCGTTCAGGTGCAGGAGGGACTTCGAGGAGAACTGCGCAGAAGAGAGCTCGGTTCAGTGTCGCTGTCTGTGATACGCGACTCTCGATCTCTCTCGTGCGCACCGAACACAGCGTGCGAGTAACCAGCTGCTCTGTTCAGCTTTTCCGCGCCTTGCCTTGTTGGATGTTTTAATGTTTAAATCTACAAGCAGTAAGGCTTAAAAACATGTGAAAAAGAAAAGCTTTCGTGACGATGCGCAGCAGTGGCCCGTCAACTGTCCTGAGCATCTTTTTAGGCTGGCCTCAGCCAGTCGGTTATATAAAATATCAAGGTGAAAGTCATCATAGATTGCTTAGTATAGACCCAGCTCCCAACCCAACTTTGAGAATAGATTAATGGCGGTATTTTTTTTATCGCCCGATAAGAGTCTCACGTTAACGCAGCACGTTAACGCCGATAGCGGCCCACCACTAATAAATACACATAAATATTTTCAAAATATGTACTGTATGTGTGTGTATTTATGTAGACATAATAAATATACACAGAAAACACATATATTATGCAATTTATTTTGGATGCAATTAATTGCGATTAATCATTTGACAGTGCTAATATATATATATATATATACAGTACAGACCAAAAGTTTGGAAACATTACTATTTTTAATGTTTTTGAAAGAAGTTTCTTCTGCTCATCAAGCCTCCATTTATTTGATCAAAAATACAGAAAAATTTTTTAATAATGTGATATATTATTACAATTTAAGTATGTATATTTACACACACACATATACACATATCAAATTGATCAAAAATAACAGTAAAAACATTTGTAATGTTAAAAACAATCATATAAAAAATGTTGTTGTGAACTTTCAATTCAATGTTTCTTGAAAAAATGCATCATAATTTTCATAAACATTTTAAGCAGCACAACTGTTCTTGAACACAAAAAAAAAGATTATTTTTAATTTGCCATCACAGGAATACATTTTATTTTAAAATAAAAAGGGGTTTGTTTTCATTTGAAATAATATTTCAAAATATTGCTATATTTACTGATCAAATAAATGTAGCCTTAGTATGCATAAGATATTTTTATTTGCATTTTTTTGAAAAACCTTAAAAAATCTTATTGACCCAAAACCTTTTAACGGTAGTTTATAAGATATATTTCAGTTCAACATTTGAAAAAAAAAATAATAATAATTATCTACCAGACTCATAAAAAATTGAATGGGTATGGTGCTTTCATGGCAGCATAAATCAGGTTGGACCATTCCAGACTAACTTGTGTTATCCTAAAATATTCGCTAGTCATCCCCTCTGTTCACAGTTCTCCTAAAACTATTTTCTGTGCATGTGTGTAAGTCCTCTGCCTTTTTCTCCTGAAGGACTGACTCACTGAGCGCTGCCATTAAGCATAGGTGTCTATTTTAAATATGAATCCCACTCCTTCTGCTGAGACTTGTTACTTCAATAATTTAGAGCCTGAGAGAGGTGCATTATGGGCCTGATGTAGATATGACATGAGTAGGCCCGAGACAGTGACGATAATTGATATGATAATGGGGCTTGAGAAACAGGAACAACAGCAACAAATAATAATTAAAGTATGAATAAATGATGGAGGTAAAACTGTTGGTGCAGAGGAGTACTAACGCACACAGATGGGACGGGATGTGCCGACGTCTCTCAGCACATGTGCTGGGATTCTGGTGAGTGAGTGAACGTGAGGTGAACGTGTCATCCCTTTTGGAGGGATGACATACGTTGTGCTTCAACATGCGAGCGTTTATGATGTGTTTTTATGTGTTTCACAGCTCTGAAACGTAAACCAGGCTGTGATTTGTACGGTGTGTGTTATAGTAGGACTGATTTTGCTGCTAATAATAAATCAGAATTCTTTTCCTGTCACTGTTAGATGGAAAGTTGTCTGTTGTTGATTGCTGCACAACATAAAAAGTTAAAATTCTTTAGAAATGAGCAGAATTTATTTTTATTAACTTGAGACATGGCTGGTCATGTGATGTCAAAATAGCAGCCTCCACAAGAGAGCA
Source organism: Carassius carassius (assembly GCF_963082965.1). Taxonomy (NCBI): domain Eukaryota; kingdom Metazoa; phylum Chordata; class Actinopteri; order Cypriniformes; family Cyprinidae; genus Carassius; species Carassius carassius. The sequence continues at coordinate 10,668,656 of NC_081762.1, read as the reverse complement.
ATACCTTTAATATAGAACAAAACTGCTTTAAGCCAGTTATTTTTGATAATATATTCATTATTTATCTGGGAAAGTAACCTCAAGAGGAGAGCTATCATTACTATTTACTATTTACTATTTTTTAGTGTTATATATACATAAGATACAGTAAGAACGTGAATAAAGAAATAAAGTAAAACAAAGATAGAAATTATATAAATAGTGCTTTAACTTTTCCATGTTCAGGTAAGTAATATAGCCTACAAATGAAATCTAATAAAGTAATCAAATGTAAATAAACACTGCATAGTTTTCACTATATGAATGAATGATTATTAAAGATGACATTATTTAGATTGAGAGCTGTGAGTGATTTTCTCTTTGCATTTTGTTGTGTGATTAACATTGACGGCCCAAGCGCCAGTCACTGCTGTCACTTTAAGACAATATATTGACACACATCGGATTTTCTCCCAATTGTTCACGTCCATTTAAGATATAAACATTTAGAATTTTTTTTGTGTGTATTTGATCACTTGGAGGTGCACCCGAAGCCCAAAGTGTAATTTGGTTGTCTAGTTGCGGTCCGTATTGGAGTGGACACACACATTTCAGCCTGGGGAAGAGCGTCTCTTGTGCGGATTATTGTGCTTTCAACATTTTATTATGAAACATGTACCACAATTTAGCAACAGCAACATTTTGACGTTAAGTTTGTGTTTTAGGGAGGAACGAATGCGCAGCGCTGTTAAGAGAAGGTAATGGCTAGTCCTAGTTGTTAAAAGTTTTACCTCATATAGTCTTTTTTTATAATCCTTAGAAGCCAAAATCAAAATAATTTTTTTTTTTTGCCACAGGCCTAAAGTTTAAGCAGACGTTTGAATATTTAGTTCTCTCCTCTTTCATAATTAAACAGGGCTTTCATGTTGTGCGGGCTGGAGCTCCTCTGCGTGAGCACGTTCTCACTTCTGAATTGTGAATTGCAAAAAAAGAGAGAAAAATAAAAATTTTTTTAGGATGCTGTTTTGTAGTGATGTGTCGTTCGTGAACGAATCGTTCTTTTTGAACGAATCGTTCTCGTTCACGTAATCCACTGACTCATATTTCTCGTTCAGTGAAGTTCCTCCATCCCTCCACAGCAGCGCATGCGCAGCTCAGTGAACGGGGTAACAACCATTTCATCCTGTCAAAGAATTACTCAACCTCGAGCCAATAGCCTTCGAGTATGAGATGTGACAGAGCATGTGGTTTGTTGAATGTAGTGAACGAATACGCCCTTAATGAACGAGTTTCATATGAGTCTGAACTAGATCTAGAGATCTTATCGTTCGTTAATGAAATGACTGAACTGGTACACATGTCATTCGTGAATGAGTTGAATGAGCTGATACATCTCGTTCGTGAACGAAATGACTGAACTGGTACACATGTTGTTCGTGCACGAGTTGAATGAGCTGATACATCTCGTTCGTGAATGAAATGACTGAACTGATACACATGTCGTTCGTGAATGAAATGAACTGGTATAGTTTATCTCGTTCGTGAACGAAATGAATGAGAGTAAACCGGGTTAGTCTGCCATTTAGCATGTCAATCTCGCAAAATGCAAAGCGCAGTTAAGTACTGTACTGTGCACATACGCTTGTTTTGATATTTAGCAACTCCACGTTTAATCCCCAATTTATGAATGTGAATATATAATATACAAACTGTCTGAACAAACAATTAAAATACTAATTAGGCAAGAAAACCTTGTGCTTTGTTCATCTGAACAACTTAATTAGACTTTATATATTGAATGCGATTATACACACATTTTAATAAAGCCAGATCAGTTTTTGTAACAAGTGAATACGTTCGTTGACTTAAGACATAACACATAATACACTCTTTTTTTGCCATCTGCTGGCTTATTTTGTGTAATACGAAGAAATGGTCACTGAACGAATCAGTGAACGATTCTGAACGAATCATTTTGGTGAACGAACTGAAAATGAACGAATCTCTAGAAAGAATCATAATTTCCACCACTACTGTTTTGGAGCTTTTATATACAGTTAAAGGACGTAATTTTAGAAGTGTCAAAAGGTCAGTTTATTGCTTTATTCTTTGCTTAATTGACCCTTCACAGGGAGTTTGATTGACAGGCGATCTGACCTATCATAGCAATCTGCCATTTGTGTCCAACAAACAAACTAGTCAGGAGAGTAGATTAATGTCGGTGAACTTGAACTTGAAAAATGGTGTGTATTGACGTCTTTTCGTGGTTAAAACATGATACCTTCTGATGTTCATTCGTGTTTATTTCGTGCTATAACTAGTAAAGAAGAAGAGATGATCGGTTCAGGTGCTGCCTGAACTGAGGCACCACAGCAATCTGTCAGATACATTCTCCCCTCACCCTTTGGCTGACGTCACTTCCTGTTTGTTGTTGGCGGCTGTACTGCGTTTGAGCTCCGTCACTATATTCTTTTCATTGACTATTTTTAACTCAAAAAACAATTGTATACATCATCGTTTCCGTTTATATAACGTGTGAATATATCCTCTATTGTATTCTACAACAAAAACAATCAGAGCGCCTCGCTATCACTAGTTTTATTTTGATCTCCCGGGTCCGCTATTAGCTTTTAGCCCGTTAGCATCAGCGGCGTGGTTGCAGCTAACTGCGCTAACATTGCTAATACTCTATTCACACACATTACCACTGCTGTACTCACTGTTACTTGCTTTAATGGCGGATGAATGTCTCCACTCTGTGCAGCTCGAGCTCGAGGCCGTGGGAAAGCAGATTCGCGACCTGGAGGTGAGGCAGGCCCAGCTGAGAGAGCGGAGAACCGCGCTGGAATCATCCCGGGCTGACGCTCACAAGTCCGGGGTAAGTATACAGCGATCTGTTAACAGTCCCACCACGTCTACTCCGTGTGTTTCTCTGCACAGGCCCGGTGCACCCAGGACGCGATCTTCCCAGATGTCCTTCACTGCGACGCCGGGACACCACGGACCCTGGGTGCATCCACACCGGAGGACGCGAGCCGGGTCCCGGGCGACGACTTCTCCCCCTCCTGCCTTCGACATCTCCATCCGGAACCGCTTCGCTCCCCTCCGCGAGACAGGACGCGACGTAAGTGCTACGTTAGCCGAAGGTAAAGTGCACACTCATTGTTTGCCTGGTGCTCGTGTTCTCGATGTTTCTGCGCAGATACCCGCGATCCTGAAGGTCGACGAGAGCCCCAGAGCGGTCGTGCTTCACGCCGGGGTTAACGACACCATGCTGCGGCAGACGGAGACGCTGAAGAGGGACTTCAGCAGCCTGATCGAGACGGTTCGCAGCACGACGCCCGCGGCGACGATCGTCGTGTCAGGACCACTGCCCACGTATCGACGAGGACACGAAAGGTTCAGTAGACTTTTTGCTTTAAATGAATGGTTGTTGTCATGGTGTAAAGAACAGAAACTGCTATTTGTTAATAACTGGAATCTTTTCTGGGAGCGTCCTAGGCTGTTTCGCGCTGATGGATTACACCCCAGCAGAATCGGAGCGGAGCTGCTCTCTGACAACATCTCCAGGACACTTCGCTCCATGTGACTAGTAAGACAATTCTCTAATAACTATTATGATGAGTTTTGTTCCACCCGCTTAAATGATAAAAGTACTTGTGCTGTAAAAACTATTAAGACTGTGTCTGTTCCCCGAATAGTGAGGTCAAAATATAATGTAGGATCTAGAAAAAATCTTATCGTAATTAAACCAGAAAAATGTAAAGTAAATGAACAAAAACAATTTTTAAAGTTTGGGCTCATAAATATTAGATCACTCACACCCAAAGCAGTTATTGTAAATGAAATGATCACAGAAAATAGTTTTGATGTACTCTGCTTGACTGAAACCTGGCTAAAACCAAATGATTATTTTGGTCTAAATGAGTCTACTCCACCAAACTACTGTTATAAGCATGAGCCCCGTCAGACTGGTCGTGGAGGAGGTGTTGCAACAATATATAGTGATATTCTCAATGTTACCCAGAAAACAGGATACAGGTTTAACTCTTTTGAAATACTTCTGCTAAATGTTACACTGTCAGACATGCAAAAGAAATCTAATGTATCTCTTGCTCTGGCTACTGTGTATAGACCACCAGGGCCGTATACAGAATTCCTAAAAGAATTTGCAGATTTCCTCTCAGACCTTCTAGTTACAGTTGATAAGGCGCTAATCATGGGAGATTTTAATATTCACGTTGATAATGCAAATGATACATTAGGACTTGCGTTTACTGACCTAATAAACTCCTTTGGAGTCAAGCAAAATGTCACCGGGCCCACTCATCGTTTTAATCATACACTAGATCTAATTATATCGCATGGAATCGATCTTACTGCTATAGATATTGTACCCCAATGTGATGATATTACAGACCATTTCCTTGTATCGTGCATGCTGCGTATAACTGATATTAACTATATGTCTCAGCGTTACCGTCTGGGCAGAACTATTGTTCCAGCCACCAAAGACAGATTCGCAAATAACCTGCCTGATCTATCTCAACTGCTATTTGTACCCAAAAATACACATGAATTAGACGAAATTACTGACAACATGGGCACTATTTTCTCTAATACATTAGAAGCTGTTGCCCCCATCAAATTGAAAAAGGTTAGAGAAAAACGTACTGTGCCATGGTATAACAGTAATACTCACTCTCTCAAGAAAGTAACTCGTAGTCTTGAACGCAAATGGAGAAAAACTAACTTGGAAGTTTTTAAAATTGCATGGAAAAACAGTATGTCCAGCTATAGACAGGCTCTAAAAACTGCTAGGGCAGAGCATATCCACAAACTCATTGAAAATAACCAAAACAATCCAAGGTTTTTATTTAGCACAGTGGCTAAATTAACAAATTACCAGACGCCACCTGATTCAAATATTCCACCAACGTTAAATAGTAATGACTTTATGAATTTCTTCACTGATAAAATAGATAACATTAGAAATACAATAGCGAATGTAGATTCTACAGCGTCTAACACTTCAGTTTCATCCATCGCACCCAAAGATAAACTGCAGTGCTTTACAAATATAGGACAGGAAGAGCTAAATAAACTTATCACTGTATCTAAACCAACAACATGTTTATTAGATCCTGTACCCACTAAATTACTAAAAGAGCTGTTACCTGTAGCCGAAGAACCGCTTCTCAATATCATTAACTCGTCGTTATCTTTAGGTCACGTCCCAAAACCATTCAAGCTGGCGGTTATCAAGCCTCTTATTAAGAAACCAAAACTAGATCCTAGTGTACTGGCAAATTATAGGCCTATTTCAAATCTTCCATTTATGTCTAAAATTTTAGAAAAAGTTGTGTCTGCTCAATTGAGCACCTTCCTGCATAAAAATGATCTGTATGAAGAATTTCAGTCAGGTTTTAGGCCCCACCATAGCACAGAAACTGCACTTGTTAAAATTACAAATGACCTGCTTCTTGCGTCAGATCAAGGCTGCATCTCATTTCTAGTCTTACTTGATCTTAGTGCTGCGTTCGACACCATAGATCATGACATACTCATAGATCGATTACAAAACTATACAGGTATTCAAGGGCAGGCTCTAAGATGGTTTAGATCCTACCTGTCCGATCGCTACCATTTTGTTTATTAAATGGGGTGTCATCTCATTTATCATCAGTAAAATATGGAGTGCCACAAGGATCCGTCCTAGGTCCCCTTCTATTTTCAATATACATGTTGCCCCTTGGTAATATTATTAGAAAATACGGAATAAGCTTCCACTGTTATGCTGATGATACTCAGCTATATATTTCAACGAGACCAGATGAAACTTCCCAATTATCTAAGCTAACAGAGTGTGTTAAAAATGTAAAAGATTGGATGACAAATAATTTTCTCCAATTAAATTCGGATAAGACAGAGATATTAATTATTGGACCAAAAAACACCACACAGAATCTTGTAGATTACAATCTGCAACTAGACGGATGTACTGTTACTTCCTCTACAGTCAGAAATCTGGGTGTTATATTAGACAGCAATTTGTCTTTTGAAAATCATATTTCCAATGTTACAAAAACTGCATTCTTCCATCTTAGAAACATTGCCAAGCTACGAAACATGTTATCTGTTTCTGATGCAGAAAAGCTAGTTCATGCATTCATGACCTCTAGACTGGACTATTGTAATGCACTTCTAGGTGGTTGTCCTGCTTCGTCAATAAACAAGCTACAGGTAGTCCAAAATGCAGCAGCTAGAGTCCTTACCAGGTCAAGAAAATATGATCATATTACCCCAATTTTACAGTCTCTGCACTGGCTACCTATTAAGTTCCGTATCTGTTACAAATTATCATTACTTACCTATAAGGCCCTAAATGGTTTAGCTCCTGCGTACCTAACTAGCCTTCTACCACGCTACAACCCATCACGCACCCTAAGGTCACAAAACGCTGGACTTTTGGTAGTTCCTAGGATAGCAAAGTCCACTAAAGGAGGTAGAGCTTTTTCACATTTGGCTCCCAAACTCTGGAATAGCCTTCCTGATAATGTTCGGGGTTCAGACACACTCTCTCTGTTTAAATCTAGATTAAAAACGCATCTCTTTCGCCAAGCATTCGAATAATGTATCTCTTAAATTGTGAGTGTAGTTGCATCTGCATTTTTATTCTTTAGCTTGGGTTAAACTAATTTTACTTTGTTGGATCAGCAGCTATGCTAATGATGTCTCTATTTTGTTTCTATGTTTTGCCACGGGATTTACATCCCGTGGTAACTAGGATTTACACAAGCTCCAGTCTGGATCCAGAACACCTGAGAAGAGATGATGCTGACCCTCAGAGGACCCCAGATGATCCTAACCTTGAATCAACAAACAGAACTAACAATTATTGCTACATGTGTGACTGCATCATATAATTACTATTAATTAATAATATTGATAGTTCATCATCTAGCTGACTACGTCTTGTATTATTATTATTATTTTTATTTTTCTAAAATCCTGTCAAACGTGCACAAACTACTAGCTACTACTAAATATTGTAGAAACATAATTTTCTGTAAAGTTGCTTTGTAACGATTTGTATTGTAAAAAGCGCTATACAAATAAACTTGAATTGAATTGAATTGAACATTCAAGAACCAGAAAATGGTATTTATGGTTTGAATTTCTCAAAAAATGACAACATTTGAAAGCTGAGACGTTGTTTCATGCAAGAACCTGCTCTGTCTTGTCTGTTGGTGCATTCCCAGTTTTATCTTTGCTCCACAATGTATGTGTGCATAAGAGCACCATGGCTTGTGTACATAGCAACAGTGACGAAGGTGGGTGGGTCTTTGTGAAGGTTCAATTGGGAAAAAACATCAAGGCGAGAGCTATCATTGCGATTTAATGTATACGACAAGTTGCTTAAAAATATCTATTTAATTTGGACTTCTCTGGCTACTTTTGAATGGTATTCAATAGAGAAACATGCTTTTCCCTGCATAATGGTATAGTTATAGTTATCTACAAGAAGAGGCTAGCTCTTAAAACTAACTATTCAAACCTGGACTTAAAAAAATTGGAAATTACCTAAAGAAATTACACTTCTATTTCTTTTGCAGTTTAAGATCTTAAAATTGCAAGAACTCTGAAGTGTGTCAGGTCAGTTATATGATAAAAGCAGAATAGCAAACCATTTTTTTTTGTCTGAGTACAGCTCTATAGTGTTCAAAGTGCAAGTGTTTTAGCATGTAAAACCCCTTTTGGCTGAGCTAATGTAGCATTCAGCCTCAACCTCTCTCTCCCTCCCTCTCTTCATTGCATAGACAGATGCATGAGATAGAGTGAGAGAGGGAGAGGGAGTAAAAAAAAAAAAAAAAAAGAAAGTTGAGATCTGCATAAAAACTGTTCAAGTGCGTAAAGCAGCCCCATCTGGAAGGCATCGAACAGGAATGAAGTTGTACAAAACCATTCCATTGATAATAAAGCTAATTTTTATGGCTCTGACAAGTATGTAATTATGTTCAGTGGCGCTTTTCAGATTTTATCACAGTCAATAAAGCGCGGTGGTAATTTCATTCCCATTTGACATATTTACATGGCAACATTTGACTGGGAGAATTAGTAACCACGAAAGGCTTGATAGATATGTTTTAATGATCTGTGACCTCTCATCTGTTTCCTGCCTGTCCCCGGGGAAAGCAACTTCCTGTTTGACCTCTGTCCACATGTTGTCGCCTGCAAACAGCAGCTGGGTGCAGGTAAATCACCCCACTCCTCCTCCTCTTACACGAGAATCGTATGTTTTCTGTGTTAAGTAGGATTTGGGCTAATACAATGATTTAGGACTGCCATATAAAGTTTAACTACTTCAGGAACATCTGAGATGAATCTCAGCATCAGCACAGATGTGTCCACAGAATAGCCTTTGGTGTAGTCTTGCAGAGTTAACGCTGGATCGTTAGCTTTTGTGCGTTTAGCAAACAGTTGGATCCTAATAAGTTGCCCAGTACATTTATGTTTCCCTTGATCTTTTCATGGTTTGCGAACTGCTGTGCAGAAGGAATACGGAATGTATACGTCTGACATAAAGTTTTTAGTAGGAATAAAAAGATATGTACTGTAAATTAAAATTTAAAAGTGGAATGTTTTCAGATAATATTTAATAATAATTGCTTTAGTATGACATTATAAATGACAATATAATAACAATATAAAAGCAGAATTATATTTATAATATAAAGCTTAATATGTTCCCCCTCCCACAAATTTAAATGGGGCTTTATACATGAGGACACATTACCCTATTAAATATTATTATATTTTACGTTGAGGGTCTATCTATATTTGGGAGTCCTGGGCATCAAAAAGTTATAAAGTCTTAATTTAGAGCAGTGGTTCCCATAAACAATTGCTACTGAATTAGGTTACTGTCACATGTTGGTGTGCAAAACACACGATGGAGGAGTATAATCAAAGAGTTCTTTTAATAATCCACAGGAGAGAATGGCCACAAATCAAACACAAATCCAAATGATAGCAGACAAAGGAATCAGGGGAGAACACAGGACTTATAAACATTGAACGTAATCAAGAAGAACAGAAAAAGGTGTGGAGCTAATTAATCAAAAACCATGAACACTAACTAAACAGGATAACTGAAAACTAAACCAAAACAGATCATACATGTGCTAGTTCTCCCCCTCCCGTCCTCGTGCCGATAAACAGTCCAACAGTGGAGGGACGGTGGGGGTTCAGGAGGCGGGCGTGGGGCAGGCAATCGGAAAGGGGCATAATTCATAGGGCCAGGGCGGAGTAGATGGAGGGAGGAGCCAGGGAGGAGCCTGGAGCAGGAGGAGCCAGGTGGAGATCCAGAGGCTAGCCAGGATAGCAGCCCACGTGAAGTCGACAGTGGGAGAAGCCATGGTGGAGATAAGGCTGACAACACCAGGGCGCTGACTGACAGAAATGATGCCGGTGGAGTAGGAGCCCAGGATGGAGCAGAGCAGCCACAGGGCCAGGGTGACACTGAGGATCTGGAGGGCCAAGGCAGAGCAGAAGGCTCAGGTGACCGAGGCGGTGGCGTGGCTCTGGAAGACTGCGGCCGAGCCAGAGGGAAGGAGGAGCCTGACAGAGGCAGAGAGATGGAGTGACGAGGCGAAGCCAGAGAAGTGGAGTCCCAAGGCGGCAGATGGTTGACGACTGACCAAGGCGGAGCCTGAGGGATGAGGGGGCCCAGTGGAGCTGTTGGGATGATGGGCCACAGTGAAGACGCCGGAGCTAGGACCCAAGGCAGAGCCAATGGGTTGAAGGACCAAGGTGGAGTCCAGGACTCAAAGGCTGGAAGCAGAGACAGGGGATCCCCTTTCCAAGGTGGAGCTGGAGATTGGAAGTCTCGAGGTGGATCAGAGCACCCAGATGGTGCTGACTGAGGGTAAGCTGATGTACTGACAGGCACCAGCGGAGATATAGCAGAGGAACAGGCTGGTTTAAGAGGAGGTGGGAGAGTGAAGCTGGGAGGGAACACAGGAGGACTTGAGCTGGGCGGAACCAGCGGAAACACAGGAGATTCAGGGCTGGACGGAACCTGCAGAGACGCAGGAGAACTGGGAATTACCTCCCCAAACCCATATGAAAAATGTCCATTAGTTCCTCCATATGATTCCCAGAAACCAGATGCAGCTCACCCTCAGTCGTAGGAGTCCTAGCTCTGGGGCGATGATTGGCTCTGTCGCTTTAAATGGCGCTGGCTCTTTAATCACGGCAGGCTCAGACTCTGTGGGTGTGGTGAGCTCTGGCACTTGCTCTGTGCAGAGGGATGATGTCTGGCTGGTCTCTGGTTTGAGAGTGTGGCTGGAGATATCCTCCTCAGCAGGGCAGATGGTGAATGGAGATTCACAATTCACGAGTACCCACTCCACCAAAGTGACGAAATCTTCCTCTCTGGGACCGTTCGCTGGCAGGCGTGCCTTACACCGCTTGCTAAGGCTGGTGCTGTAGAAAACACAGAGCGAGTGGTTCGGGAAGTGGGTAAGGCATGCCAGATCAAGAAAGTCCCTAGTATGGTCCCCCAGCAAATGCTCCAACTGCTCCAACTGCTCCAGACACAAGAGTTGGACAGCTGGTAAATCCATTCCGAGAGGAGGAGATGAAAAAGAAAGAAAAACAAACTGAAAGATAAACGCCGCCAAAAATACTCAGTTTTAGGGTCTGCTATTCTGTCATGTGTTGGTGTGCAAAACAAAGCACAAGACGGAGGAGTATAATCAAAGAGCTCTTTTAATAATTCACAGGAGAGAATGGGCACAACCAAACACAAATCCAAATGATAGCAGACAAAGAAATCAGGGGAGAACACAGGTGATATATACAGTGTATAAACAGTGAACGTAATCAAGAAGAACAGAAACAGGTGTGGAGCTAATTAATCAAAAACCATGGAAACTAACTAGGCAGGATAACAGAGACACTGAAAACTAAACCAAAATAGATCATACATGTGACAGAAGTAGTAAAATATTTTAAAGGGCTGTTAATAGGAAACATCAGTTGTTATTAATCTCATGAATATTTGTAGTTATTAGTTTGTTTTTTAATGTTTCTTTTTATATAATATTTTTTAAATGGTCAGTTTATGTGAATGACACAGATGGATGGATGGATACAGAGAAAGATGGATGGACAGACAGACGGATAGAGACAAATTGAAGGTGGATAGATGGATAGATAGATGGAGGGATGGACAGTCTTTGGTGAGAGGTTGGTTTATCTGGTCATCTTCACTGTAATCTGATTTTCATGCCTAACTAAAGTAATATTGATGTAAGGGGTACTTAAGTCTTACTGATGGGCCCGTGGGGGTACATAAGACAAAAAAAATGTGTGGAAGCACTGTTTTAGAGCTTTTGAAGCACGGGACAATCAGTGTCGGCCCATCTCAGTTAGTGTATCCCATCGGCCATCTTGCCTGCTACTTCTCTGCAGCGCAACATTAGCACTAGCTCATTGACCCCCACCTGGGGGGCCATGGCAGGAGTTGATGGCAATGTGTGTGTATGTGTGATCATCCCATAGCCCACCGCTAATGGCAGAATCAGGTCCACGCCGTTAAAAGACCATCAAAAGCAGCAGTAATTACGCAGGAAATTGGCAGTGAAATTGAAAAACTTTGACCGGTGTGGCACTTCCTCTTCCTGGGATCCCTCTAGTGTGACAATCGCATTTGAAAGCGCTGATAAAGAAATGGCTTGATGACAAAAATCAAGAGGAGACGCGGCAAGGTGCATTGTAGCCCATGCGGCCGCCGTCCTGCCCTCTGCTATCCATCATCACCACCTAACACTTTATAGCGTCTCCATTCTTTGTTGATAGATCATTTTGGGATATTTAGCAAATTGCCACATTTACAACTTTCAAATTCAATTTCCGAATGGCTAGCTGGAAAATAGATTTAAATGGGCATCATCTAGTATGATAAGGTAGTCCAGGATTCATCTGGCTGCACAATGGAGTGCGAACGCGCACACACACACACACACACACACACACACACACACACACACACACACACACACACACACACACACACGTGTACTCAGAATTAAAAAGCCAGCCGATGTCAATGTTTACACCCGCTAACATTTTTATGATCTTAGGGTGGTCCACTCAGGCATAGTTTATGAGCATTACGCCTGTCAGAGGGACACTCGTAGTTGCTAAGTAATGCAGCATGTCAATAATAATGAAGCGATGACATCCTCAGGAATGACCACGGACAAACATGCACACAGCCATTGTTCTAATGATCCGACGTCCATTTCCATAATCAGACTGAAGCCCCTCACTGTGTGCCCAGACGCTTGCTGTGATGCTTTTGCTGCTGACTGATTGATTGAATATGAAGTAATGAGGGTTTCTCGGCTCTCTCCTGTTCATTTAAAATTCCACATTGGAAATCAAATGGAAATTTTATGCAATGAGATGGATTAATGGAATTTGCCACACATTTTTAAGTCTTAATGTACAGCAATAATCCCCATAGGTTGTCATAGGGAGATGGAAAGTTGGAGCTGTTTATGGGCCATTTTGGTGCATTACTGTCAGCTTGATGGACGTCACACAATATTTGTGCTGCAGTACAATTGAGCTTAAGTTTAGAGCGAGGTCCGGCAGGTCCTGGAGCATAGACAGTTCTATCCCTTTCTGAAATACTGGATTACTTATATCAGATGCATTTATCTGCGCTGCGTCTTCAGAGCCTCCTGCCTCCAGCCTTAAAACCTGTTCGGCCCATTCAAATGCCAAACATTAGTATTTTAGTGTTAAACGAATAGATCTGATCATTTTTATAGGGAAAGAAGCCACTGTGGCTGGATTTTTTTTAACCCTCAGATACCTATGCATTGATATTCATGATTTATATTTTTTTTAAACATGACTTTAGAAAGCCCTTTGGTTTTTTAAAAAAAGTTTTCTTTAGGCAAAATTGGGTATAATTTGGAAAACCTTGCAAAATTGAATCACTATTTTTTGATACAGTAAGTTAACATTTCAAAGTCTCAACACAGTTCAGCATTCAGATGTTTTATAAAAATAATAATAGTGTATTTCAGCCAGTAAGTATAGTTCTGAAAAGTTAAGAAATTCCACAATATCCACACACACAAACACACACACACACACACACACACACACACACACACACACACACACACACACACACACACACACACACACACACACACACACACACTCACATACACATACATTACATACACTTACACACATACATACATTGTACAAGAACAATGGAATATTGTTCTGAAGTGTATTTACTTTTTAAGCCTTTTCCCAATAATAGAAACATAAAAGTAAACAAAATATTAGGTATCAAATACAAAATAAAAAGTTTTTCTGACCAAATACATATTAGAGTATCCATATTTAGTGAACATTTGATCTTATTCTTAATTGCTTTATACAGTACAAACATTGTGTTTCTGCTTAACTGGGTCTCTGAGCTCACGTTTAGATGTAAATTTGTCTTTTTGAACACACTTCAATGGCCACGCCACTTTCTGCGCCTTTTTTCGTACCAAGGCAGGCTGCATTTTAATTTTAAAACAATCATTAAGGTTATTATGCGATTATTGTCTCTAATTGATGTGTCAAGTGGCTAGCAAATGAATGAATAATAATTATATCAAAGGAAACTGCGAAAACAGCAACAGTCTCTTCAAATCAGCTGGCCCGAATGCCTGGGTCAAAGAGGCTTTTGTTTCTCCACTGATGGTAAATGATATATATAGATTGTGGCAAATAAAATAGCATATTTGAAGCCCAATTAACATTTTGTTAGCCCAAGGCTGTGTGGGGCCCCAGCTGGTTGGGCTACATCCATGTGGGGAAATTTTACATGGGCACCAGACAGCCTGATCATGTGACCAGCATTCTCATTAATCTGCTTGCATTCATTTTAATCTCATTCAAACGGACCAATCAGCAATTAAATCAGCTGAGCCAGAATAATATTGTTGTGATTGTGCAAACAAGGGGTTTCCTGTGACCAGAAATGCTCTTGTCAGTCTAAAGGGGTTGAGAACTATTGATAATGTATGTTATTTTGACACTTACGGTAAAGTTTTTTACCCACTTTATCTGCTCAAGTGACTTTTTTATTTATTATAGTGTCTCCTCCTTTTTCTTTCTCTCTCTGCCGTCTTATTCCTCATTTTTTTCATTCCTTTGATATTTTGTGCAGGCTTATGGTACTTATGTTTAAATATGCATGAATTTTGCATGGATAATTAACATGCTTTTCTTCATTGAATGTTTATGAACTGTGTACCCATACGGTATCATTTCAAACTAGTTGCTAAAGTCAACTCATTTAGAACCATTTACTCAGGGGCGAATGGACATTTTAGTTAAGTTCTGGGAAAGGAATATTCAAGAAATCATATTATGTCTTTTTAGAAAAGTTTGGTCCAAAAAAAAAAAAAGAAGAAGAAGAAAATGGTTTGTTTAGAATGTTTTAATCACCGGCTTAGTGACAGAGCCCACTGCTGACCTTGTTGTGACATGCTGGTGAGACAGAGAGAAATGCAAATGGCCTCCTTGTGTCTTCCTCTCCTCACTTCACTGATTTTTCAAACTCAGAAACACACTTTTTTAACTCTAATTAGCGGCTGCAGTTCCATCCAAACAAAGAAACGAGGAAAGCAAATTCAAAAGGGTTTCAAATGTAATTTTTGTTTCTTTTTCTGTCATCAGTTGAAAAGGCAGTAGCTAATCTTCACTGTGTGCTTAAAGAGCAGTCACGGTTTGGGAACTTAGCTAAAGCAATTAATATTTTTAATGCCTTCACCCTGATATGCAACTGACATGCAGCGACTTCTACATTCTCTGTTTATAAAAATGACAATTATGTTATTTACGGAGTGAAACACTTGTGTAAAACAGTGTCAATGCTCATCGCAAGGACTGGAGACTTGTAATGTGTGTCCTTGTCCTCACATGCACACTTTCACATAGCTATTTAAATGAGGTAATTCCATAGACATCTCTTGTTCTATTCATTTATTTATTTTTATATGAAGTTAATTATAAACACTATAAACTAAGTCTAAACAATCGTTATTTTCTTTTACCACACACACACACACACACACACACACACACACACACACACACACACACACACACACACACACACACACACACACACACACACACACACACATATTTATATATATATATATATATATATATATAAATATATACAGTTCAGGTCAAAAGTTTGGGATCAGTAAGACTTGTAATGTTTTTTAAAGAAGTCTCTTATACTCATCAAGGCTATATTTCTTTGATCAAAAATACAGAAAAAAACAGTAATCTTGCAAAATGTTATTAAATATAAATAATGGTTTCTATTTTAATATGCTGTACTTTAAAATACATTTATTTCTGTGATGCAAAGCTGAATTTCCATCAGCCATTAATCCAGTATAAAGTGTCACATGATCCTTAAGAAATCATTCTAATATGCTGGTTTATTAATAGAATGATCAATGTTGACAAAAGTTGATAAAGTTAGAAAGAACAGCGTTTATTCAAAATAGAAATCTTTTCTAACAATATAAATCTTATCTATCACTTATCAATTTAACACATCTTTGCTGAATAAAAGTTGGAATTTCTTTCAGAAAAAGAAAGAATACAAATTTACTGACCCAAACTTTTGAACGGTAGTGTAAATTGTTAGAAAAGATTTCTATTTGCACTAAAAATTATTCTTTTAAACTTTTTATTCTTTTATTTATAAAATAATCCTGGAAAAAAGTATCACAGATTCCAAAAAAATGATAAGCAGCACAACAGTTTCCAGCACTAATAATAAATCTGCATTTTGTAAAAACTTCTGAGGGATTATTTGACACTGAAGAGTAATGGTGCTGAAAATTCAGCTTTGCATCACAGGAATAAATTAGGTTTTTATGTTATGTTATATTAAAATAGAAAAACATTTTTACATCATAGTAATATTTCACAATATAAAACTTTTCCTGGATTTTTGATCAAATAAATGAAGCTTTGATGAGCGTAAGAAACTCCTTTAAAAACATAAAAAAAAATTCTCATCCCAAAATTTTGAACTCTAGTGTATATTTATTTATAAAAACGTATTACTAACCAATAATTAATAAATTAAATAAAAAAAAATGCATATACACAGGCCCAACTTTTTTTATGCCCCCTGGACCGGGCTTTGGGCCAATTTTCACGTCATAGTTCATACGTGGGCCAGGCATCAGACCTGTTTTTGGCTTCTCCTCACTTTTATAATTTAGACATAAAAAATTATGGTGATGAAAAAAAATTGGCGTACTGGTGGAAACAACACAAGACTATGCTACAGCAACTGTCAAGAGCAGCTTGGACAGTGTTTAGTGTTGGCTTGTTTTAAAATACAAGTGATCGCACAGGTGCCTCCATGTGCTGCAAAGCACGCTTTAACTTCCACTTTCCACACAAACGATTGGTTATACGCCTAATAGCACACATTTATGTACCGTAGGTTTAATGTTTTATATCTGTATATACTGTATGTAGGTTGAACTGTTTTATATCTATAGATTTTTATTTTAGGTAATTCTTGTTGATTTGAGAAGGCAATATTTATCAAACATAGGCTATGATCAACTCACTGTATGCCGCTGGCCGCTTGGTTGTTACTTTAATAAACAAAAACGTACATTTAATGAAGAAAATTATCCAAACTTTTTTCTAAATTAACTTATTTAAAATAACCTAAAATAAATCAATATATTTACTATTTTTAAATACTACTTTTGTCTGCAAATGGATGACGTGATTTTTGTGGCACTGATTTTATTAGACTTAGTCAGCAAAGACTGAATTCAGGCAGCGGTTGTGCCGTTTTGCTTCAGTTAATCACGATAGTGTCGCACTGGATATTTTTCTTCTCCCCACTGTGTTTGCGTGTCCTTCAGGAACTGAGTTATTTTGGATATGGTTCCCTTAATTTTTATGGGATAAACTTGCTTCAATTACCTCTCCCAGCTCTCAAAGCCATTATCATTCTCCTATTTTAAGCAGGCCTGCGGGAGCACCTGTTTATAAGGCAGTCGCGTCAGGGGAGCCTGTTAACTTTAACAATGAGCCTAGTAACTACAGAACCTTAATGAAGACACAGTTGTGCTCCCACAAACTGATAGTTAATGGAAACACGTGGATTCAAATGATAGTCTGTGGGCCGGAGGGCAGAAACACTGGTAAACTAGTTTAGATTGACGCTGGCAAAATTTTTTATGACAAGGTTAAATGACAGACACTGAAAGAATGTGGTGGGAATTTTGTTAAATCAGCGTCTTAAAATGCAACACGATGACCTATAAATCTGTTAAATATATTGGGCCGCTGGGACCATAGTAGCTACAGCATTTTCACATTTTTAAAGATTTCCAGACTGATCTTACATTATTTCCAGAATTGTTTACACATTGTTTATGTCTCAGTTCTTTTTAAGATTCTTGCGTAATCTACTGTATACAATGCTGCTTCACATTTCAAAGTGATGGTTAGAATGATTGCCTGTTGAAGTGCCACATGACTCGAAACGTTACTTTTGGTGAGAATGTGCTATAAATATTTTTGTACTTTTGCAGCTATGGTTTCCCTTTGTTTTTTTAAATAGTTTCTTTTATCCTAACTTAATATTCAAATACAATAACAACAACAATGGTAATACTTTATTATTATTATAAAAATATATATATTTTTATTATTAATACCTTCAAATATGAATAAATAATGATGTGTATATAATCGTTTATAATTTTTAAAATGACTTTCTTTTCTCACAGGTTAGTATTCAAAGACATAATAATAATAATAATAATAATAATAATAATTATAATAATAATAATAATAATAATAGTAAATACATTTACTACTACTACTACTACTACTAATTTTAAGAATAAGATTGCAGAATTAGAAATAAATTAGAAATACTCTCTCTAAAGCCCCGTTCACACCAAGAACGATAACTATAAAGATAACTATAAAGATAACGATATTAGCGTCCACACCAGCGAACGATATCGTCTGTTTATTCTGAGCGCACGTACGTCTGCCGCTTTAAATCCTCGAGCTCGTTATAGCAGGATGGATTCTGATTGGATGTCAATGTTTGTATCGTTCATCAGCTGGAAAAAAATCGTTCTGAAAATGATTCCAACGATACCCTTTCTCTATGCCTTTATCGTTATAGTTGTAGTGTGGACTCTGCTATTCTTTAATATTGAGAATGATTTTTAGGACGATATCTTTATCGTTATCTTTATAGTTATCGTGCTTGGTGTGAACGGGCCTTAATCCTGTTAATATTCACATACGCAATAATAATAATAATAATAATAATCGCTGTTGTTATAATTATTTATTACTCATGGTGTCTCAGCTCTTGCAGAATCTTTATGATGTTGCTTATCACACTTTAAAGTTTTTTATTTTTTTTTAAATTATTAATACTTTCTCTTGTCCTATCTTAATATTCACAAACAGCACCAATAATAATGATAATGATGCTAATAGTGTCAGGAGAAAGCAGGCTGGATTCAGATGCGGGTAAACTCAAGGCTTTATTCGAAACTGAGGAGAAGAGTCACGGTTCACAGGTTACACTCGCAGTGACAGGATGAGTAGCAGATGAGTCACGTTTCACAGGTTTCACTCGCAGTGACAGGATGAGTAGCAGATGAGTCACGTTTCACAGGAGTACGTATAACCGCCGGACCGGAGGGATGAACAGCTGGAAGCTACTAGGAGCTCAAGGCTTGTAAGAACAAGGGCAGAGGAATCAACTAAACACACTGGAGCCTGAGGACAAGACACGACAAGGTGAGTTCAAAGAGCCGCTAGACGATCGGAGCTATTGGTATGAATAACAACAGTCTGACAATAGACAGAGAAACACAGGGAATAATAAAGGGGAAAAATTAGAAGGACATAGAGAACAGGTGGCGAGCAATTAAGGTTAACAACGGGGAAACAAGGGAGGCGGGGAAAACACAAACAGGCAGACGCGGTGAGCTGTCAAACCATCCCAACACACACACACCCACACCAAAAAGACAGGTGATTAGCCCCGAGACCCGACAGTACCCCCCCTCCCAGGAGCGTCACCTGGCGCTCTAGGAAGGGGCCTACCTCGATGCCGCCGGAAGTCCTCAATCAACGAGCGGTCCAGAATGTCCCGGGACGGCACCCAACACCTCTCCTCTGGACCATACCCCTCCCAGTCCACAAGATACTGAAACCCCCTGCCGCGGCGCCGCTCATCGAGTAATCTCTTAACCGTATAGGTAGGAGATCCATCCACAAGACGAGGGGGTGGGGGGGTGGGGCGACTGCAAGCAGGATTAAGGGGGGAAGAGAACACAGGCTTGACCCTGGAAACATGAAACACCGGGTGAACCCGACCAAGAGTAGGAGGGAGCTTGAGCCTGATCGCCACCGGACTAACCACCTTGGTGATGCGGAAAGGCCCAATGAATCTGGGTGCCAGCTTACGAGAAGGCGCCCGGAGAGGCAGATCCTTGGTAGAGAGCCAAACCCGTTGACCACACACATAGGTAGGAGGAGAGGACCGGCGACGATCAGCTGCAGCCTTGGTTCTGTCAGTGGTTTGGACCAAAATCCTCCTGACTCTCTCCCAGGTGCGACGGCAGCGCTGGACGAAAGCCAGGGCGGATGGAACCACTGCGTCGGGTTCCTGTGATGGGAACAGAGGTGGATTATAACCAACAGCACACTCAAAAGGGGACATACCTGACGCGGCCGCAGGAAGGGTGTTATGGGCATATTCTGCCCAGGAGAGCTGCTGACACCAGGAACTCGGATTGTTGGATGCTAGACAGCGGAGCATTCTTCCTAGATCCTGGTTGGCCCGCTCACACTGCCCATTGGTCTGAGGATGAAAACCAGATGACAGACTAGCAGAGGCCCCAATCTGTGTACAAAATTCCCTCCAGAACCGGGAGACGAACTGGGGACCCCTATCTGAAACAACATCCACCGGTAACCCGTGGAGACGGAAGACGTGATCCACCACCAGTTGGGCGGTCTCCCGGGCGGAGGGTAACTTGGGCAGGGGAATAAAATGAACCGCTTTGGAAAAGCGATCCACCACCGTGAGAACTACAGTGTTTCCCTTCGAAGGAGGAAGCCCAGAGACGAAATCAAGGGCAATGTGTGACCAAGGACGGGAAGGGATAGGGAGAGGATGCAGTAGACCATCAGGAGGGCGATTGACAGGCTTACTTTGGGCACATGTGGGGCAGGCCAACACAAACTGTCTAACATCCGCGGCCATAGTAGGCCACCAAAAACGCTGTCGGATGGCAGACAACGTTCTCCGAATACCTGGATGGCAGACTAACCTGGATGAGTGCCCCCACTCAAGGACCTCAGAGCGCAGCGCAGCCGGCACCGGCAACCTGCCCGCCGGACACTCTCCCGGCACCTGCACCCCTCGACCGGCCTCCTCAACTCGCTGCTCGATACCCCACGAAAGGGCCCCGACCACCACCCCCTCAGGAAGGATGGCATCGGCCGCAAACTCCCCTCCCGGAGCACCGAACAGGCGAGAGAGGGCATCAGGCTTGGTGTTCTTTGATCCCGGCCGGTACGAGAGGGTGAAGTTGAATCTGGCAAAGAAGAGCGCCAAGCGGGCCTGACGCGAGCTCAGCCTCTTGGCCGAACGGACGTATTCAAGGTTCTTGTGATCCGTCCAGACCAAGAAGGGCTGCGCTGACCCCTCCAACCAATGACGCCACTCACCCAAGGCCAATCGTACCGCCAGCAGCTCTCTGTTGCCGATGTCATAGTTACGTTCTGCAGGGCTGAGACGACGAGAGAAGAATGCACAAGGATGAACCTTCCCATCATGGAGGGAACGCTGAGATAGAACTGCGCCAACCCCAACGTCCGAAGCATCAACCTCGACAATAAACTGGGCCTCCGGATCTGGAACCATCAGAACAGGTGCAGAGACAAAACGGGACTTTAAAATGTCAAAGGCTACCTGCGCCTCCCGGTTCCACCTGAAGGACACCTTAGTGGAGGTTAAGGCTGTCAGCGGTGCAGCGATCTGACCAAAATTCCGGATGTAACGCCGGTAGAAGTTGGCAAAACCCAGGAAACGCTGCAGAGCCTTCCGGGAGTCAGGGACCGGCCACTGGGCAACAGCTTCAATCTTAGCGGGATCAGGCTTGATCCCCTCCGTAGAAATAATATGGCCAAGGAACGTAACAGACTCACGTATGTACTTGTCCATGGCCTCTCTCTCAGGACCTGAAAGGGAATATAAACGACCCTTAGGCGGAGAAGAGCCCGGGAGGAGATCAATGGCACAGTCGTAAGGGCGATGCGGAGGTAGCGAGGTGGCCCGGGCCCTACTGAAGACCGCCCGAAGATCATGGTACTCCGCCGGAACACCAGTCAGGTCAGAGGGATCCTCCTGAGGAACACAAGACACAGAGACAGGACAAAAGGCAGCACCCAAACATGACACGTGACAAGACTGACTCCAGGCTAAAACTGAATTACTAACCCAATCAATGTGTGGATTGTGCTTGTGCAACCATGGGTGTCCCAGAATTAAAGGAGCCTTAGGGGAATCAATAATAAACAGTTCAATCCGCTCATGATGACTGCCAGCAATATGGAGGTCTATCTTAGGAGTGACGTGGGTGATGGTGGTAAGGGGACGGCCAGCTAATGACCATGCTGAAACGGGACTAACTAAAGGAACAAGTGGGATTCTCCAACGTTGAGCAGAGGCAGCGTCAAGGAAGTTCCCCTCAGCCCCTGAGTCCACAAGGGCGAGACCAGTGTGTAAACGACTCTGGAAGGAGAGTTGGAACGGCAGCTGAGTGCGTGCTGCAGGAGAGCAAGAGCTGAGAACCGTGCCCACCAGGACTCTCCTCCTCACTGGTGGGCCCTGGCTTTTAACGGACACTGAAGGGCGAAGTGGCCTCCCTTGCCGCAGTATAGACACGCCCCCGACGACAGACGCTCCTGCTTCTGCCGTGGTGTAAGCCGTAGACGACCCAACTGCATGGGCTCCTCCTCCGAGGGCTGTCGGCCGGCTGAACTGGCAGAGGAGGTCTCTAGGTGGCGCCACGGGGCGGGTGTTTGCCGTTGTTGGCGGCGCCGGCTAAGACGACCCTCAATGCGGAGCGCGAGACTAATGAGCCTATCCAATTCCCGCGGGAGCTCTATGGCCGCGAGTTCATCCGAAATGGCGAAATCCAACCCCTCAAGAAAACGAGCGAGCAGCGCGCTCTCATTCCAGCCGCATGCCGCAGCTAAAGTCTGGAACTGGATAGCATAGTCAGTGACGGAGCTCCTCCCCTGAGACAGTCGTGATAACTGGGCCGCCGCCTCGTCACCCTGAGCAGAGCGATCAAACAATTTGGCCATCTCTAGACTGAAATCCGCGAAAGTGGCACAACAGGGAGCCCGCGATCTCCATACGGCGATTCCCCATTCGCGGGCACGGCCCGAGAGGAGTGTAAGGACATAAGCCACCTTGGTCTCTTCATTTGCGTAACGCCGGGGCTGCAGAGAAAACACCAGCGAGCATTGGGAGAGAAACGCTTGACAGGCGTTAGGATCGCCATCGTAGACCGGCGGATTGTTGGCATGGGGTTCGGACTCGTGTGACATACTGGTGTGAGGAACGGGCCCCCGGCTCGTTGCCTCTCGCTGAAGATCGTCCACCCGTGTGAGGAGTTCGGAGACTCGGGCACTGAGAACGTCCACATCCTGCGCGGTGGTGTTGAGCTGGGTGGCATGCTGCCCTAACAACACTCCCTGTTGAACGAGAGCCGAGCGAAGCGGATCAGATCCCGCTGAATCCATAATCTGGTCAGACTGTTCTGTCAGGAGAAAGCAGGCTGGATTCAGATGCGGGTAAACTCAAGGCTTTATTCGAAACTGAGGAGAAGAGTCACGGTTCACAGGTTACACTCGCAGTGACAGGATGAGTAGCAGATGAGTCACGTTTCACAGGTTTCACTCGCAGTGACAGGATGAGTAGCAGATGAGTCACGTTTCACAGGAGTACGTATAACCGCCGGACCGGAGGGATGAACAGCTGGAAGCTACTAGGAGCTCAAGGCTTGTAAGAACAAGGGCAGAGGAATCAACTAAACACACTGGAGCCTGAGGACAAGACACGACAAGGTGAGTTCAAAGAGCCGCTAGACGATCGGAGCTATTGGTATGAATAACAACAGTCTGACAATAGACAGAGAAACACAGGGAATAATAAAGGGGAAAAAATTAGAAGGACATAGAGAACAGGTGGCGAGCAATTAAGGTTAACAACGGGGAAACAAGGGAGGCGGGGAAAACACAAACAGGCAGACGCGGTGAGCTGTCAAACCATCCCAACACACACACACCCACACCAAAAAGACAGGTGATTAGCCCCGAGACCCGACAAATAGTAATACTAATAATATTTTTAATGTTAATATTAAACATAAATAAAATACATAATATAAATAATACATTTATTTGAATAATAATGTATCATTATTATCATCATCGTCATGTATTTATTAATTGTTAGCACTGGCAAAAACGTACTTTTAACACAATTTAATGATTTAAGTGACGTTATTTTTAAAGTAGTCCAATAATGTAAATGGCACTTTTGAAGTAACATTCAGCTCAAAGATCAAGTTACGCTCTCCGTTGCACAACCCGTGATGAGCGTAACGAAAACAAAATGAATTTTGCTTTCATCCGGTTGAACTATAGTAGGGCTGGGAAGCTTTATTGTGGCTGGCAAGGTGATAAGAGAGAGTGATTGTTTATTCTTTGCTTTCTTATGAATTGCCTCTGCTTCATTTATCATAGAGAAGGAGAATACAATACAATACTTGCCTTGGGCCAACAGTTGTGTGTTTGTTTGTGTCCATGTGTGTGTGTGTGTGTGTGTGTCCAGAGGAGGGTTTGCATCGGTGTGTTTAGATTTGTATGTGTGTGTATGTATCCGTCGGACTGTTGGGCCACTCTAATAGCAGCTATGCTCGAAGCCACCTCCATTTTTATCTGTTCCTCTCTTCTTCTGCCATAATTGCAACCCAGAGCATGACTATGATTCAGGTCTGGAGCCTGTCTCTCAGCAGGCTAAACTACAACACCAGATCCCCCGAGACAATCCCTCCTCCTGTAGAGCACAGGTTATCCAGCATATAGCCTGGCAGAAGAACTCTTTCTCTCCGCACTTATGTCTTTATAAATGACACATCTGTATATAGAGTTTCTGAAGACAATTAATATACTGTAGGCTAGCTTCCTGTGTGTGTGTGTCACTTCATTTCTAATTCCTTTTACGAACCCTCTTAGGCTTGCTAGCTTTTCATGGCCAGCAATTAGCGACATCTAACACTCCAGCAATATGGCGGCTCTTAAGCGGAGTCAAAAACCGCACTTGAAGCGGGCAGTGTGTTGATTCTCTTTGAGGAAGGAGAAAACAGTACAGTGAGCTAATTAAGCCCTTCTGAATGGAAACCAAGGTGATTTGGTGATCAGCCTTTAATTGCTGATGTTGGAGCCGAGCTCCTTCTTCCTCCCAGGCAGTCAAGTGGAAATGGAAGAAGGCTTGATAGAGATGTCACTGTTTGTAACGCAGTAATGAGACAAGGCAGCCCTCACTAAGGTAACTATTATGATGTCTGTTTTGTGTATTGAGGAGATTTCGTTTGTGTTAACTTTATCTCTGGTTTCTGCCAGGTGTGCTGCCAGTTATGAGTTATGATCGTCGTACAGTAATCGTGCTCTTTGATCATTTCAATGCTATGATATGTGATCTTTTCTGATCAGTTATCAGGGTAACAAAATTCAGGGGGGGGGGGGGGGGGGGTTTATAATTTCATCACTGTCAGCCATTATAGCTGACAATGAGAGCCTGTGATTCTGACCTCTGCCCTTACAATGCACTGTATCACACAGAATGGGCATGCATGTCAAAGCATAGATCAGCATCCGCGTTCTCTCTGACACAAACTTCTCTTGCTATTTTCAAAGTTTTTGCTTATGCTGACAAAAGCTCATCCGAGGAATCAGGAGTGATTTTGTAAAGAAAAAGATTAACAGAGCAGATATTGAATTAAGCGGCCTAAGATTGGTGGCTGTCACAGAATCCGTGACTCTCCTGTGGAGAGATAAATTATTTGTGATGACCACTCTTTGCTCTCTTCCTTTGAAAGCCGCAGATCAAATGGACTGGCTCCCGTCAGTGCCTTGGCATGGAGCTTTGGGGCGAGGCGAGGCAGAGGGCTGACTGACAGGAAGACGCCCGCTCCGTTTTAATATTTCTCATCTTTTCGTGAATTAAACCTCCACCTGGGATGAAAGACTTGACTCCCAGACACTGGCAAATGGACTCGGACCACTGGAATGATAGGTGGGGAAATTATGATTGGGAGTGAGAGGAATATCATATTAATTCAGGACCTTCAATATTGCTGATGGCTCAGCTTTTTTCAAGATAAAATAGTGATGACAATTGTCTTTTTGTGAGTTCTTCCGTCAAGCAAGACTGAGAGCAATTATGTCTTCTGGGTCATTCTGTGAATCACCTGCTCTCTCTCTCTCTCTCTCTCTCTCTTTGTTAATTCATATCTATTTATAATGTAACTATCAAAGCTATATGCAAACATACAGTAAAATTTGCCAGTACAGCAGGGTGTAATTCTCGATTAGAAATAATAATAATAATTTTTATTTTACAGAAATGGACATCAGCTATTCATTGTTGATAATTTATAAAAGTCATTTATGCATGTTTATGAAGGAAACAATTGGCACCCGTTTTCTGGATGGCAATCCAACAGGAAGACCAGTCAAAATCACTTTTGTCCTCTCGCATGGTGGATTTTACGTCCTCTCCAGTTCTAAGCTGAGAAATCTCATTGCGCCCTCGGCAAACGCTGTCACTGTGGCTTCTCAATATTCCTTTCATATTACCTTTGTTAGCAGTCGAGCAAAATTTAATATGTTTACATAAAATAAGACATTGATCAAACTGTTTTTGCACCCGCCCCCGCGCACCAGCATTCATAACCGAGGGGGTCATTTTTAAATTCCTTCTACATTAATTATCAATGCGCAATAACGATGATGAGCCCTGGTAAATGCTTTCTTAAGCACGGCCATGTTCACCCATGCTCTAAACATAACAGGGCCCGTATAGCATGCTATACGCTAATTAAAAGCAGAAATGGGAGTTGTTTCAGCCGAAGCAAATGTGACATGGGCGACTGTTGTCATTGGGGACGTGTTAATAAACGAGCCAGAGCTTCAGCCACTCGTGTTGTTTTACGAGACAGCGCACATAAAACGCGAGCACTGTAAACAGAGGCGCTAATCATCAAAAGAGCTTGTAAACACAAAGCGTTTGAGAGCGGTCTGGCTACAGACCACATGCAGGGCAGTGATCTTGAATGTTGCCATCATACATAGAAGACATTGGTTATTTTTTATAGAGTAACACATAAAATGAACTATTATTAGATGCTATTAAACTTTATCTTTGTTAGATACAGGATATCACTTGAAAATGAGAGTGCAGTCTATCAGTTTGTTCTTATGACTTACAGGAAGTACAGGCGTTTTTGTAGTTTTTAACTACCTTGTTAAATTTTCATTTATTTATTTTTTGTCAAGTAATATACTGAATATATACACCACAGTATTTTTCTTTTAAATAAATTATTACTTTTATTAAGCAAGGACACATTAAATTGATTAAAAGTGTCAGTAAATACAAATATTGAAATGGAAGACAGGTTTTAAAAAATGTCATATTTCATAGTTTTACTGTGTTTTTGATCAAAGAAATGCAGCAGTTGTGAGCGTTTGAAAAAACATTGTGTAATTTTGTGTAATGTTTATATACATTAATTTATATAAATCATATTTTTATTTGACCTTAAATATTTAAGTATAAACCAAGAATATATCTATCATACTTATTAATGACACAGAAGATGACAGATTTTTCAACCCATTTGAAATTTTTGGCACTAAGACAATTTTGTTGAAAATGTGACTTTCGAGTGAATGATAAATTATTTTGCATGATTGTAATAACTTTTTAAATACCTATGTAAAACATTGCAATAAGCATGTATAAATGCATGTTTCATTATATAGCCTTTGTTCTTACATACTCGCTACGTTAGGGGTGTAGTTATAGTCAGTGGACTCTTTATGGTGAGAAAAGTATATTTATGTGTAACGCTCCATATTTGTGCCATTGTAATCATAACAGATTTCTTTCAAAAGTATCATCCTCCAAAGCAGTTTTTAAGATCTGTGTGCTGTGATTGTGTTGGGCCCTGTAGGGGCAGATATAGCAGAGCTGTTGATTTGACACTGACAAACGCACAACCCACAGGCCTGAAAATGACAGCCACTAAGAGCCTCTCCCTTCCCTTAACCAGCACTATATTGATCTGATCCACAGGAATTCACTAACCGGCCCTGACACTCCAAACGAAGCCTCTCAGATCAGGAGACAAGAGACTAACCAGGGCCTACAGGTCTACTATTTTTCAATATGATACAGTCCTCAAAGTCATTTTTACGTATCCTTGATAAGTTAAGACAATCAATAACGCTTTGTTGTGCATTATAGTGATTTTACCACGGTCTAGGGGTCTTGCTAGTATCATAGTTGAAATGCAAATTTCTAAAGCCTTTAAATTATCACACAACCAAAACTTCTCTGAATAACCTGTTGTACACTATCTTCTACATGCCTTCTGTCATCTGATTTAAAGTTTATACTTTTTAACAAAAAGTCCTTTTAGTGTAATTCTTAAAATGTCCATCTTCAGGTCATTGTACACATGGAAAACTTGTATATTGCAAGTAATATTTTAAAATGGTCAACTAAGGTTTACTTGATTATCCATGAATCATTTTATGAAAATCATCTTTAACTGTATCAAATAAGATACAGTACATCAGGCTTTTGAGTATGAGCTCCATATTGCCCTATATCATACTAGATGAGCCATAAAAGCCTGATATATCAAATATAGTATGCCTAAACAAATAAATAAATAAAAATAACTAAATACATACATAAATTCAATTAAAAAAGATTAACAGATAGTTTCGTTTTAAACATAGATTATTAATATTATTATTTTTGTTACAGGATTAACCATGGTAAAATCACTGTAAAGGATGACCTTAAAGGATTACTTAACTCCCAAATCAAAATTATATTATTATTTATTCACCCTCATGACGTTTTACTTTGTTTCTTCTGGGGAGCACAAAAGTTTTTCTGAAGAATGTTATAGCTGTTTTTATCCATACAGTGATACTAAGTGAAAGGGGTCCAAATCAACACTATGCCCCATTGACATTCACTTGAATTTTTCTTTAAATAGTGCACTTCAGCATTATTTATATGATCAATGACAAAAAATTTACAAAACTGATTATTAATATAACATTTATTAGTAATAATAATCAAACCTCACTGTAAACCCCCCCCCCCCCCAAAGATTATTGGGTTATTGGATTATTGTTTTGCATGAAAATATTATTGAATTCTTTATACTTCTCTTATTCAGTGTTACCTGCTGTTTCTTTGTAATAATTTGTGTATTTTTGTATGTATTATGTATTTTTCAGTCCTTTCTGAATGATGAATGCTGGTGTAAAACTGTAGCACCACTAACAAACAATTCTTCCACTGGATACTGTAATTCATTAGCTTAACTGTAGACCGCCTCTGCTGGCCAAGCAACTACATAATTTAGAACGCAGCTAATGTGCAGTCACAAGTGTACATTCACAACAATTCCAATCAGACTGCAGAGCTTCTATCTGGTAACGTGTGATGTAATACCCATCGGATCTGTCAAGATTGATGCTATAGTTTCACAGCATTGCAACAGCAGCTGCGTCCAGGCCTCTGTGTTGTAAAGACTGTGCTGTAGCACTGCAGTCATTTACGCTGTGTTTGTGCCATGCATCGCTGCTGAGTCTCTATGAAGGCCGTGTCTGTGCTGACGGTTGTGTGCGGGGAACCCTCAGCCTGCTCATTAATCTATATCACCCTCCATCACGGCAGCAGGCACGGAGAACAGCTCTGTCTCACTCACAAACTCAGTCATACTGACGACCACTCGCCTCCTCAATTCTCTGAACTCTGGCCCATCTCTCTCTCTTATTCTGTATCTACTCCAATCCTTGTTGTTTCCTTCTACTTTCCATCCTTGCCATTATCTCATTTCCTGTTCATATTTTTGCTCCTTCTTACTGTGTGTGCATGTACAGTATGTATTTATTTATTTGTGTGTATATGTGTGTGTCAGAAGAGCTGATTCTGAAGATGGCAACTGTGTGTTTTGGGATTCTGACACTTCCGTTCTCTTTCTCCACACACAGTTTTTCTCTGAAAAACAGCTTTTTTGCAACTCGTTTTCTTTTATTCATTAACCAAATCCTTAGAGCTCCCACAGCCAAGGAAAGCCTGGAGTGAGTTTTACAATTGTGATTTCCAGGACTGTAAAAGCCTTAGAAATTAATAAAGAATATTTGTTGTAGTATTTAAATTGTTTTCCAGTAAAAAATAATTCTTAAAACAAGTGAAAAAGTCTACTTGTGCAATAAGACAAAATAGACTTATCATTCACATGAAACGCTATCATTCAAAAGTCCTATATGCTCTCCAATACGGAATTTATTTGAGAATTAATATAATTCATTATTTTGTATTTTAATTGTTTTACAGAAAAAATATTCCTAAAACAAGTGACAGAAAATTGTGCAGTAAGACAAAATATACTTCAAATATCATTCAAACATTATCATTTAAAAGTCTCTTATGCTCGCCAGTGCTGAATTTATTTGATCAAAAAAGATTAAAACAGTAATATTCAGATTAGTGTTGTCAAAAGACTTCGGTACCAAGTCGGTACTAAAAAAATGAAAATGTCACGGTACTGGTGGTTCCGAGTACCCAGTCAACCTGGTTCTTGACGCATACAGCGCTATGATTTCCGCGAAGCGGAAAACGCGGATGGAATCTCAAAATCCAGTCATGAAAATGAAACTTACATTTTAATATGGACAGTCACGGAATTTGTCAAAGTTAGCATAAATTAATCAAATCAAGTCTCCATATGGACCAGTATCTGTAAATGTTAAGCCGCAAAAGTTGGTTGAAATAAGAATCCTGCATGTTCTGCACGTCTCTGTGTGAATGAATGAATGGTTTGTTTAATACATAGACTGAAGCACGTGACGCTTGCAGTAATATCAGCATCTGCCATCTCAATGAGGACATAAATACATAAACAACATCACCAGAACTGTTCTGAGTCACTTCACAAGCATTTTACGTTACATTTGAGTAAAACCAGTGTCAATTTAAAGGTATTCACGGTAACCCGTCAAAATAAAAGTTAATTTTTACATAAAGGCATTGTGCTAGAAATATTACTATTATTTAGTAGAATGTATGTGATACTGCTACTACTGTTGAAACAATTTATAATTTTTTTTTAAAGAAATAAATCACACAATATTTCTTCCATGTTTTAATTTTAATAGCAAATCCCCTTTATTTACCCAAAAATAAAATGTGTTTAAATTTCATTAATTAAAAGACAAATTAAATTTGGGTGAAACTTTTTTACTGTTTTTCATAATTATATTACTTGTAGAAAAACTTTAAACACAATTGTAAATAAGTATAAAGAATGACATTGGTTTTATTTTTAGTGTTAAAAAGTGTTTTTTTTTTATTAGCAAATTTTTGTGTTTTGCTTTGGTACCGAAATTGGTACCGAGAACCGTGGATCTTCACTGGTATCGGTACCGAATGCTGAAATTTTGGTACCGTGACAACACTAATTCAGATAATATTACAATTTAAAATAACTATTTTCTTTTTAAATATACCAATATAAAATATCGGTATAACAAATATTTGTGAATCATTTTGCAATTATTATAAAATATTTATGAATGTTCTCGATGGTTCTTTGATGTTCATTAGAACAGTGTTTATAAAAAACAAAAACAAAAAAATTATAAACATCTTTACTGTCATTTTTGATCCTTTTAACACGTCCTTGCTAAAGTTGTCATTTATTTTATTCTGACCCCAGAGTCTTAATATCTTAAACAGTGTTGTGTCTGAAAATAATTATAATTTCAAGGATTTTTTAAAGCTTTTAATTTTTAATAAAATGTTATTTTTGTTGCGTAAAACATATAATCAAAAAGTTATGTCTAGTTCCTTATCTTTTAATCCTGATTGACCCTCCAGTTTTGGAAAACAATTATTATATAAAAAAAATTTGCCTACTAATTAAAGAAAAAAAATATTGCTGCAGTGGCCGAATATTATGTCAACTAATTAATATTAATGAGCCAAGCTGATAAAGTTTATAATTTATTCCGATATTCATTTTTTTTCCAAATCATTCAGATGTTGCCAGATAGGTTCGAATTTCTCCCACATGAGCATCACAGTGTGTCTAAACATGCATGTAACCACTAAGCCATGGCCACCAGAATCCTTGGGGTTCTAAAGCACAGCAGTCCAAAACTTGCCACTGCATTGTCATTAGAAGCAAGTATTTATTAGGAAGGTTTGGCTTCTTAAATTCTTGTCTTAATTGCACAGCTTTGGGGCACAATAGACACATTCTTAATTACGGAGGAGGCTGGTAACCATGGCACGAAGAAAGTCACCACACAACCCAGCTCAAGAATCGCCTTCTTATGTCATTTAACCTAATCACTTTTGATTGATTACTGCGGTCTCCAAACACAGCACCCAAATGAGGGTCATTTTACACAGGAGGACCGCAGGGCAATGGGTCTTGTGTACATATACAGTATTTAATAGAGAGGCTGGATAATTCAAGCATTTTGTTCACATTACTATTTAGATTCAGTACATTATGCATCATCATAATTGCACAAAAATGGAAAAGAACATACAGTAAAAATGCATTGGGAGATTTTTGCTTGTAGCATGTTTTTCTCAAACTTTCAAATAAGCCACAGTAAATTGCCAGTATATTAAAACCACTAGGCACTGACACTCTTTCATTTTTTAAGTTGCCTTCTTGGATACTTAGCCCATATCCTGTTGGATAAGACACACCGCCCTCTTGTTCCCACTCTTGTCTGAGATCTGTTGAGTAATTCAGCGAGAAAACATTTTGGTAATTCCCAGCTTAATTTAACTTTCAGAGGTAGGAGTTGAGTAAACAAGCTAGCAATGATTGCACTCCATAAATGGAGTTTTACAAGAAGGGCGGATCCTTTGTTTGATACACAGCTTGATCCGTTCCTCTTTAAAGCGAGAACGCTTACTCATCTTTGGCTTTTTTCACTACTGTATGTAACTTGGATGCATCAGTTGGCAGTTACCGCCACTTTGAAAAGTCTGGCTTATGTCTAGAGTTGATCTTTTGTGTAGCTTCATGATGTTTAGAAACATTTTAAGCACTAAATGGATGCTTTTCGCAAAGTGTCAAAGTGCAGGAGGCCACCATTAACCTTTCGCAGGTAATACTTATATATATCACTTCCTTATTCAGCTATGCTTCTCAATCTCAGTTTCTTTGTTCCCTCTCGAGCGCACACTCAGAAAAACAGCACCTCTCCCTTGTGTCTGTGGATGTAGGGAAGGCATAATGAGGGAACTCAAAGCAGGTTATGATTGATGCTGTCCAGACCCGTGCAGGCCTGGTCTGCCCGTGCCAAGACTAGCACATTTAAAGAGTGCTGTTTTCAAAACTTTTTCCTCATCACCTTTATATGAGGCATGAAGTCTTTCAGATGTTTTTCTTCACTGGCATGCTTATACATAACCCGGCTGTCTTAAAGGATTGAAAAAATGCAGAATTCTTCATTTCCTGTTGATAAATTTAGGAGTGAACAGAGGAAGAGAGAAACACACAAGGGTCGTATTTAAAGGAATATGAATCATTACTCACACTTGTGTCACGCCAAACCGGTAAAATTTTCTTTCTTCTGTGGAACGCAAAAAGAAACATTTAGCTTAATGTTCTTGCTGCTGTTTGAAAGTGAATAGAAGCTAAAAGCTTTAAACATGACAAGTACTTAATTAGGATTGTGTGCTTTAAATTAATTTTATTTTATTGAAAGAAGCAGTGCCTAACGTTGTGGTCTATGGAAGAATGAAAGTCATATGAATTTTCAACGACACGTGAATGAGCAAATGATGACAGAATGCTAATTTTTGGGTGAACTATCCCTTTAAGATCTTTTCCACACATTTGACAACATTTATGTAATTTCTATGAGTAATATAATAAGTGTTTAGTGAAACCAGGGCAGACTGCTGAGCACATCTAAAGAGAGGCTTCTCCATTAATTTCACGCTGTTTGGTGTCAAAGTTCTCGGCACAGAACTAGGCTGGAGAGACTGGCATATTGTCCAGGCTGTCTTTACTCTCTCTGCTGTGTTATAATGGAAAGACTGAGGTACTTCCTCGGGTGGTGTGCTCTGTCCTTTCTCTCAGTCCTTGCTACAATTTAGACATATTTGCATGTGGAAGTAACTGAAATGAGTGCCTTTTCGGCCTGTTCCTTGTTTAACAGTGTTGCCATCCTATTCTACCCTTGTATTCATTCCACTCACATCCTGTAAATTATTAGTCACCGTATCAATGGATGTAATAAATGTACATAGGTTGGCAATGTATATTATATGAATGTATGTATATGCGATGTGTATATATATAATATATATATATACATTAGCGGTTAGTTTGAATATAATTGACTACATTTGTTTTTTATTTTATTTTGTCTGGCCTTCATTGTATGCCAATTTTCTTTCGTATCTCCTTCTAGCCACAAATTGGAGAAGTAGATAAAAAACTGTAACAAAACAATTTTTACAGTGTCAGATAGAGCAAGATAGGAAATATTGAATATGAACCATCATGTCAAAGCTTTGGATGACTAAAATCACGGTCATGGTGGTCTGACTCTCTGTCTCTCTCTCTTTTTAATGGCACTTACTATCATTCACAGAGATCCAGGCAATGGTCTAGCACCCCTGACTGGCTGGGGGCTGCATCCAAAGCTCCTTGCTGTCCTCAGAGGGGAAGGACAGAGTCCATGTTGTGAAAATTGACCCATCTCCCGCTCGTTCCTGTGGAGGTCGGCATTAGCGTGTGTGGCGAGGACTGAGGTTTAGCTATTTGCTCTGCCCCCTGGTGCCCCTGAGGGCCGTTTAAAGGCGTTTAAATGTCTCCCGCCCTGGCTGGCATGTTTGTTTTTGTTCTATAGCCGGCTCATGCTACGTTTAATGACGCAGGCCTTGGTTTTGACTGATTTATCAGGGGCCATTAAGTCAGTGAAAAGGGAGCTGGAAAACACTTTTACGTCTGTTTCTGAAAACCACAGCGACTGCCAAAGCTTCACACCGCCATGATGCTGGCGTGTTGCTCTTCAGGGAGCGCCGAGATCGCAGGGTACATAAAGTTTTAAAGTTCCTGCTGGTGGTTCATTGTTGGTGTTTTATTCACGGTTTGTAGAATCCTCCATATGGCTTGGGGAAGAGGAAAAGGCTTAAAAAAACCAAATCTGGCCATTTGGATCAGGGTGTTATTATGTTAGCGGTTAGCTTAAATACACAAAGACAGATTGATTAACAAACAGCATGCATAAAAGTAATCAAACGCTCAAATTAACTTGAAATAAACCTCTAAATAACATGATAGAGCCTCAAAAAATATGTATAATGTCTATGACAGTGGTCGTCAGAAAGCTTGTGAAAATGAGCAGCTGTTTCCAATAAGGACGTGTTACAAGTGACAGTTGTGTGGGTGAATGTACCTTTATCAGGAAGTGTTGTTGCCTATTAAATGAACCATCTGTAGGACAAGATTTTGGGGGCCTTAGGGACGCGTTTCTTTCCTGATAAAATGCTGGGAAATCAAAATTGTGTGCGGAAATGGCCCCGTAATCAACATCTGCACAAGCAGAACGAGTCAAAATTGGCTGTACGTGTCCCCGTCCTTGCCCTGTCAATCACTCAGGTGAGGGGACGCAGAGCAGACGAGTGCGTTAAAACTTCTACGCCCACGGTGCACTGTAAATTGCCCTTGAAGATCGCTGGTGCCCACGCAAGGCTCATCTCCAGACCTGCAGTGTCTGCTGAATTTCCAGATATACCGGTGTTGCAGTCATTAGCCGAAGCGGTTTGCATTGAAGTCATTAATCGCAGACTGAAGTCGTTGTTCTCGTGGGTTTATTGCAGGATGAAGAATATCGCAGCATCTGTCACTTTGAAAACTTCTCACCCGAGGTGTCATCTTATTTGTCAAAACAGTTCACGAAAGTGTTTCTTCTTAGCTTAATTCATTCAAGGCGCTACATATCCGCCAGCGAGACACATCGCAGAACATGCCATTGCTCGACATTACACGACGTTGTTTTCCAGCATTGTTTTTTTTCTTGTCCTGTGTATTTTTGTTGTCTCGGTAGGAAGGGGTGGGGGTTGAGACATCATTAAGACTGGTGGGATGGCTGGTGTCTTTCCAGATCATTCTGTCAATGAGAATGCCACTGATGGTAGGCCATTGTTCGTCGTGGCAGGCAGGCAGGGCCTCGTCTCCTCTCATCTGCGCATGAGGCGGGCAGGCGGGCCGTCCTGGGCTCCGGTACCGGGGCGTTGATGATGTAAAGTGACACTCCGTCAGCTCTCATAAGACAACGGCCAGGCGTCGGCCTGCGCTTCCAGGGGCCATGCATAATTCAACAACAATGCAATATCCCCCCCTCACCGAGACACAACATCTCTACGTCCTCTCACAGTCCAAACCCTCTGCAGCCCCTTCTGACACCAGTCTCAGAGCAGCCATACAGGTTCAAACACACATATGCATATGCACATGCACAAATGATCAGGCTGCCCTGGTGGCTGATGAACTATATGAACTGAGAGTGTCTTGTAAGACATTGATCATGTGTACTGGAGATATTGGCAGGGCATTTTACCCATAAGTCAGCTTTATATTGTTGCTTGAGCATAACCACTTTTGGCTTGTTTGAGGTTTTTTTTCCCATCTTTGTATTTGACAGTTTAGAACAGAGATTTTAGATGGCAAAATGCTGTAAACAGAAATTCAATTCCATTCGATTTAATTTAACTCAATTCAAGTTTATTTTTGTCTGGCTTTTCAAATAGAAGTCGTTGCAAAGCAGCTTTATAGAAAATTTTACGTTTTTAAATTATATTTAGGAGTAGGTCATTAGTGGTGACTATGGCAAAAATGTACAGTAAAAATCATGCAGATAGTTACAAATTACAAGTAATCAAACAGACGGTGAACACCATTAACTGCAATGATTATGTTGTGATTAAACTTTGCAATTGTGATTAAAGATTGCGTTTATATGATTATATAAAAATTCACTTTTATTTTTTTTTTTTATTTATTTTATTTCATTTTTTAAACCAATCTGTTGTGTGCATGATTCAGGGTTCACGGTTTTTGAGCAAATCAAAAACAACATAAAGAGTCAACTTGGCTCTTTCAAGTTGTCAGTCTGTCTGGAACACCCAAACAAAATATATTGTATATGTGGGTGTGTGTGAGATTGTCTCAACCCTTTCAGGAGTTTTTTTAACCTATTTATTTTTCTGTCCTAACTGTGCATGATTATATATTTAGACTTGTGACCCAACACAGTCACCCAGGGAGTGTTTATGTAAACGTGTGTGTTTGACAGACAGAGAGAGACTTTACTGCAGATAAATGTTTTAAAAAATAGATACTAGCAAGAATTTCTCTCACACATGATTTTAACACATATAGGAGCTCTCTGACATTAAATCAAAGAGGAGAATGGCAGAGGTGTGGAGGATGTAAGAAATGTGTGTGTGTGTGTGTGGATTACAACATTAGATGAAACTAAGGTGGAAGGAGCCTTTTTCATGCATGTGTGAGTTTGAATGTAGCTCATTCATCGTGGGGCTCAGAGATCCTGGGTAATAATGGGCGATGCTGTAACTGAGTCAGACCGGAATAAAAAGATGGAACGGACTGAAGGAAAAAGAGAAGAAAAAGAAAAGAGTGAAGGCAGTGTCTGCTAGTCCTTTCATTATATTATCTCCCCCCACCCCCCCGTTATACCTACATGAAGACGTTCGCTCACCGTGCCGTTAACCCCAAACTACAGAGTGTGTGATGATAGACAGAACCGTCATTTTGGCAGTTTAGACTAAACAGTTATGATGAGTGTATTGGTGGAAGCTAAACGTGGATCTTGTTTCCCGCCTTTCTTGCAGCACGTTTATCTGTGAGATCTGAGACTCAAGAAAATGTCTGGGTGTTGGAGGTGTGACACAGTGGTTCCCACATGTGCTTCAGGCGTATTGAGCCTCGGTGCTCAAGTGGATAGGTTCTCATGTGATATTTTTTAAAATTGTTTCTTAATCCTCTTTACCCCCACTTTCCCTAATAATATAGGTAGAAAAATCCTTATTTTATTAAAAAACAAACAACAAAAAAAATCCTCATTAACAGAGAAAACAACAAATTATTTTATTTATTATTTTTGTACATTTGTGGGCCCTTTGGCTACTTCTATTGAGTATGCAATTATATACTTTTTTTTAATTATTATTATTTTTTTTTTAATCAAATATTTTAAACTTTATATTATAATAAAAAAAAAACATTATTTGATTATACTACTTCTATTGATTATAGAACATTTTTCTTCAATTTCTTTTTAAATAAATTGACTATTGGCAACCTGACCAAAAATATAACAGTTCTTAAATACAAATGAGATTAAATTTGACTGGTTTATTTTCTAATCCTATTTACCCATTTGTCCCCCAACATTTAAATAAAAATAAAATAAATAATATTTAAAATAAAATAAAACCTTTTAAAATAAAATAAAATAAAATTAATTATTAAGCTAATAAATAATGGAGAACACCAGAATGAATAAATAAAATTTTTTACTGAAATCAACAGATTTTTTCGGAGATTACTGAGATTATAGTTGATATGTCCCTTATAAATAGGGATAGTGCGTGTGTGTGTGTGTGTGTGTGTAGGTGTGTGTGAGTGTGTTTATGCATTATATTAAAGTTGTGGATTTTTTGACCCCCTTTGCAGGGTGGGCTCGAGGGCGGACAGTTCAGTGTCTCTGAAAGAAGATAGATGATTCATCACATCAGTCATCACCCAGTTTAACATGCCGCCTCCAGTCCTGCTGGGGGCCTGTCAGTGAGGCCTCCCCAATCCTTCCCATCATTTCTGTCTTTCTCTTCACCCTTAAAGCATTCCTCCATTACTCTCCTCTTCCTCCACCTCTATTCTATTCTATTCCCTTCCCCGTATCCCCTCTTTTTGCCTTCCTGCTGTGCGACTGCATAATAAACTCAGGTAGCGGCCCTTCCTGCAGACAAATGAAGCCAAAGGTTCCTCCCTGTCAGAGAGGGGAGTATGATTTCAAACGCACAGACAGGCGTCACTTCCAGTCTTAATCCGTAATTCGTTCTGCTGCGGCGCACCGACTGAGAGGCCTGATGAGGAGGAGGCACTGTGCTGTTCTGCTCGGCGTCCCACTAAATTCAGCACTGTGGAGGTGAATATGGAATAGGGGCCTCCGCCGGGAGCCCTTGATGCTACAGAAGAGATTAAACTCACAGGGAGAGTTTTTTGGGCCTAAAGCAGTTTTTAGGCCCTGAGAAGCTTTTGAGTCAGTACAGTGGCCCTCGAAAAGTATTTAGATACTTTAGGCACACTTAAAAATGTATTAATGTCACTGTATGTTACTAGTTTATTTGAAAGAAAGATAGCACACTTTTGAGGCAAAATATTTGAAAAAAAAAAAAACATTTGTTTAAGACTGTTCGAAATGGAGACACATTAGTCAATTAAGTAAATGTGAAACATTGGACACTTGTGTGGACTTGAAGGGATTTGATTTCATACACTAACAATGACCAGTTTATTAAAAATAAAACTCTTCTGAAGATCTGAAGGTATACTGTAGCATCGTTTCACTGCAGATTCCACCATCTGACAGTTGGATATTTTGTCATTTAACATCATTTATGTGTGCCCTTAATTCTTTTTGAGGCTTTTGCACTATTTAGGTTTTGTTTTTAAGTTTCTGTAGTTTTATTAAAGGTCCAAAATGAATTTTTATTGACCAAAAAGAGATGCATTTTGTCCCTCATCTGCATGGAAATTTATATTGTTTCTTCAGTTAGCTTGATATTGTTATCTTGTTACATATATATATATATATATATATATATATATATATACAGTGAACACACACACACACACACATATATATATACAGTATCTGTACAAGCTATTCAATTTCAAAAAGAAATACAAAGTAAAAAAACCATTAAATATATATTTAGTATTTCTTTTTTAAAAATTAATAGCTTTTATACACAAGTTATGCAATTTACATAAAAAAAACAAAAGTAGTGTTTTTTTTATTCTTTCTTTCTTTTTTATTCTTTTCTTTCTTTCCGCCCGCTGTTCTCCGTCTCCCTCTGGCTCTGGATGTGCTGGGGAATACAGATGTGTCTCGAAGTCCTGATTGCGATCACGTTGTAGCTGGTGCAACGCTATCTGCCCAAAAACCTGTGAATTGATAATCCTCCTTTTTATTACAAAGCCCAGGCCAGCTACATGTAATCATTTATACTTGCTGCTATCTCTCTAGAACAATACATCAGCCTGCTTCATGAAAGATGGTCCATGCACAAGCTCTTTTTCAAACCCTGCCCCCTCCATTTTTTGTTTTGGTGAAAAAAGAAATAAGCACTGTGGATAACCAGGGGACGACAGACAGCTACATTTTAATACAGGATATGAATTTGCGTTCTGTCATGTAATTAAGGGGAGAGAGGGATTTCCTACACAACGACTAGCTTAACAAGCATGTTTAGGCAGCTATCGTTTACCATGCCAACACAGCAGTGTGCAAACAAGCCAACGACTCGGCTGTCCCCCCACTGATCCCAGCATGCTCGGGGAAAAGGAGGGAGGGAAACAAACGAAGAGAGAGGCAGAAAGTAATGTGAAACGGAGTGATAATGGATCAAGGAACAGAAAAGAGGATTTTAAGAAGGTGGCGGGGGTTTGCTTAGTGACTCCGTCTGATAAAGTGCCTGTACCTATTGCGTACCGCATTGGGAGCCGTTCAAACGGGCGGCAGCGAGTTAAATCACATGAAACAGGTGATTACACTTGGGCTTGAGAAGCCTTTCAGACTTTGACTTGGAGCCAGTATTGGCTCTGACACCTTCAAGAATGCACAATTGTCAATGATATTGAATTCCAATGGACTTTCAGAAGGTTCTTTGCCGTCCAATGTCACAGGGCCGTCACAAGAGACGGGATTGATTTTGTCATGCATACGGTTCTGCTATAAAGTACTGATCATCTTTGAAGGTAAATGCTTCGAGCAAGGACTCGCTACTTATTTAGGGCCCTTAATAGTTGGAATGCTTGTAAAAAGCAGTGTTGCTAACGTATTTATTGCCCCTTTGTGTGCAGTGTTACACATTGTATTATCTATAAAATGTAGGACCCTGTGATTTCAGTGGTGCAGAAAACATGGACAGAATTGCAGAATCCAGTTACAAAAATTGACTTCACTGTATAACACAGAATGTCAGCAGAATTAAGCAAAAAGGTGGATGAGTAAGTCAAAAATAGGGCTGTACACTTAATCAAATCAAATTATGGACTAGTGTCTTTGATTATTACACCACAAAAAGATTGTTAAATACTGTATCTGATGTAGCGTTGTTGCGTTTTGGGCAAGTTTGAGTCCCTCCTTGGGAACCTTTCCTGATCCCCCCACCATTACAATGGAATCCAGAAAAATAAAAAAGGGTAAAAACGGAATTTAAGAAAAATCTAAACAAAAAACGGGGTAAAAAAAAGGATTTCATAGAGCTCTAAAAATGGGAAACGTCAGCCAGAAGAGGTTTTGATTCCCACATATCTGTGTGCGTTGTTTATGCATTTCTGCTTTTGTCTGAGTGTGTTTATGCACATATGCGTGTGTGTGTGGCATCCGTTGATGCTGTCCTCCCCTTATGGAGTGACCCTGTGTTCAGGGGGCTTATCTCTGTGCTGTTTCACATTATTGATAGCCTGTGTGGGTATTGACAGGGGCATGTGGGGCGGAGGAGTGAATCCAGACTTTGATATGACATATTGTGCATCTCAGCAGCTCTCATAAATAATTCTGACACGTTTTTGTATGCATGGGAAGGTCTGTGATTCGGCCTCCCCATAAAAATAAACTTCTATTATGGAATGTATTTGTCAAGTGGGTGTTTGATGGATGGGGCGGCGTTTAGTGCATGGCAGGTGGAAGGCTTGCAGACGCACTACCTTCTGGGGAGGATTTGCCTGGGCCGAGCTGCAATAATTATTCAGTATGAGACGACATCACACATACACACACACACACTGCACCTGTATTCTCATCTTCTCATTCCACAACTGCATTATCTGCAACTGCTGCATGACGACATCGAGGGACTTAAAGAATGAAGGGATTCAGAAAGAGAGAGAGGGAAGGAGAGAAAGACACAGAGAACATAAATCAAAGGAGAAACTTTCTCTGAATAATGCAGGAGGCTTGTACTGTATCTGGGTTGCATTATGGATTATTATCGGTAAAAGAGAAAAAAGACAGAGTGACAGAAAGACAGAGAATCTATCACCCCTGAAGTGGCGCTCTGTGTGACAATATTGAGAATTCAGTACGTAGGAAGGACAAGGATCTTGTTTTGTGGGGTGACTTTCAAGCTCGTATTCCCAGCAGTCATAGTGGTTCAACTGTTTGCTGGGAAAGCTGCACAGTAATCGTTCTTGTTGTAAATGGTCTTATTCTACGCTTCTGTAGCATTTTCCTCCTCAAAAATCTACCTGTAAGGATAGGAAAGTAGGTTTTTGGCGCCAAAAACAATTGCAATTAAATTTTGAATGGCAATTTGCATCCTTTTTTGATGTCTAGAACACAAAGGCCTGATACTTGAAATGCTTCTATATGTAAACCTATCTATTTGTCCGTCCGTCCGTCCGTCTATGATCACATTAAATTGTATTTAATAGAAATTAATTATACTGTTAATAAATGCTGGGTAAACACACACACACACACACACACACACACACACATATATATATATATATATATATATATATATAATTCACATAATGCATTGTCAGGGAGTTGTGAATCGAATGTTGTCTGTCTGCATAGAAGATTAAATGCTTTATTTCAAATGAGAAGGGAAAATCATATTTTAAATCTTATTTATTATACTTATTATATCTGTATATAAATGCAAGTGAAAACCAAACATGCATCTAATACATCCTTTGACAATAACACAGAAAAAAACCCTGTAATAAACTGAATAAGATGGT
The DNA here is from genome assembly GCF_963082965.1 of Carassius carassius. Lineage (NCBI taxonomy): Eukaryota > Metazoa > Chordata > Actinopteri > Cypriniformes > Cyprinidae > Carassius > Carassius carassius. The sequence continues at coordinate 10,626,117 of NC_081762.1, read as the reverse complement.
AGTTTATGTGACTGCCATGAGTCAACAATAAAATGGGCCTACCACGACAGAACTGTCACGCTCACAGCCACTTAACTCAGACATACAGAATGCCCATTTACATAATAGATTATGTCTTTGTTGAGATGCGTTGCAGCTGCATTCATAATGTATTGCACTCACGGGCATCTAGTGTGTCTGCCTGGTGTGTTGAGGGCACTGAGTGAGTCTTGTGAGTCTCAGATGCAAGCCTCATGGGGTTTTTCTCTGAAATCACAGCGAAAGAGCACTAGACAAATCTAAATTGGCAGTTTGCATACATTTATATTGTCTGATGGCTTTGTGTAAGTGTAGCTAGCTAAAATGGCATCTGATGTCAGGTTCTGTCTAAGACGTCGCAGTCCAAACAAGCACAGGGGGACATAAGTGGGGGTTAAATTGTGTCATTACGGCATCTTTAATTAATCTTATATTAAAAAAGGTGCTTTGTTTATCAGTCCGATCCATCCTTGTGTACTCCAGGCCAGTTTTTGTTTGGTGCAGAACACAAATTATTTATCCGGTTGGCTTGCACACACAAACTGTAAAATATATAATATTTTAGAGAATATAAGTGAATTTGTTTAAAATCCTTAATTTTAGAATTGTATAGTTGAATATAATGGTACTTTTAGTTTTTGGCAATACAGTTTGATTTTTAGTGGTTTGCAGTAAGCAACTTAGGCACCTCTAATAAATAAATAAAAAATAAAATAATAATAATACAAATTATATATATATATACTCTTGTCAATTATATGCACGAAATGATGATAAATGATGCAAATGCACCCAGTTTAGTGACACTTAAGCTAGGAAACATCCCCTTCCTTGTGCTGGCAAATGAAGACAGTCATAATATAACCTGCGTAACAACAAAGATCAAAGGCTATTTGAGGAGGCCCAAATCCCTCTGTCATAAAATATAGTGCATCATTCTTCAAGGTTATTTTTGCTTAAGAGTAAATTCCAAGGAGATTTTTCCATTTTTTTCCCGACACTGGCATCGCTTTTTAATGCATGAGGTACCCCTTTAGCATAATTTATCAACATGCAGGGTCCTCCATTGCTTTAAATAAGAAACATTTAGCGTCAATATACCGACGCAAAAGGGTTATCGTCATGATTAAATTGTATATTGGGCAATAATATTGCCATTATTGCATATATGTTGGGGTGTGATTTTTCAATGTAAACAGTCACAAAAGTTTTATTTATATTACAATATTTACACATTTATGAGCAGGTAACCCAACCCCTGCCCCTAAACCTGCCATTTGTCAATAAGACACAATATATAACAGGCAGATACAACTACCGTCATGATTTATTTAAAAAATATATTAATATTCCAAGTCTTTCGAGGCTAAACGATTGATTTGTGAGAGGAATAGACGCAATCGCCGTCTCAGTCCTCCGTGAATCTCTGTGCACAAATTAAAAAAATGCCGCCAGAAGAAACCTTAAGTTAACCAATGGCTCTTGTGTGTCTCATGACTGGTTGCGTCATGCTATGGGAGTATCTTTTTGAATGAGATGTGATGTGAGCGCATGAGCAGGATCATTTTAAGAGATTGAAACCTTATGTTTTACTCTCTTCTTCGCATAAAGGTGTCGTATGGCTTCAGAAAACTCAGAATGCAACACAACATGTTTGTAATGCTTTTATACTGCTTGTTTATGGTTGTTTTTTGCAATAAATATCTGTGGCTGTACTTTTATTTGCCTGTTACGTGTTTTATATTTTTCAGAAGTGGGTAGGTTTAGGGTATGGGTGGGGTTACGTTCTCCAATGAAAGTATAAATGTATATAAAATAATTTATATTTAATACAAATGCATGAAAACCATTAAATTAAGACAAACAACCGAAAACAATGGAGGACCCTGTGCTTCAAAAAATGACCCTAAAGGGATACCTTGAGTGTCAAAAAGTGACGCCAAGGTGTCCTGACCAAGCATCAATATACTGTATGACGAGTTGAGGTGAGAACGTGTTGATCTATCATATGTTGCTGCCTATATATTTGATTATTAATAGCCTTTCTTGTTCTGTCCTATCATAAAGCAGAACAATAAATGCTATTTATAATCTTTCATTGTGCAAAAGTATCATAATACCAAAGGCACCAATACAGAGCAGCACAAAATGCTTATGCACATCCCGTGCGCTGAATGATGCACTTGAAGCAACACAGCACTTCAAAACACAAAGGAAAGAGATATGGATGCATAGTTTATTAAAAGAACTTTACAATCCATATTCTGTCTCATGTAATTGCTCAATCAGTGTTTCAGCCGCGCAAAGACGTCAATATAACGGCTCATAAACAGTGTCACGTAACTTCACATTTATGTTACCTCGAAAAAAAACATATTTGGTGACCATAAACTCATTAGTCAGATTGGAAAATAAATTGTTGAGAGGGGCGTTTTGCTTATGTTTAATTTATGTTTGAATAAATCCATCAAGTTTTATGACAGCCACCGTTATATTTCAAAAAATTAATTGAAGTAGAAATATTATGTCATTGTAACTTCATTATTTAAAAAACTTTATTAAGTGTAATTTTAACAAATCAGTAAATTTTAACCTTCAATATTATGTAGTATATAATGTAGTAGCAACTAACTCTCATGTAGGCTACATTTTACAGCATTAGTTAAGAGATTTTTTCCTTTAGAAATTATTTGGATGTACTGTACCTGATCCAAAATAAATCAATATTGAATCGAGTCGCAAGCTTGTGAATGCTTGTGAATTGTGACATTTGTCAAAACCCAGCCCTATTTCTGACTCTACATAGACAGCAACCGAACTCCCACGTTCAAGGCACAGAAAGGTAGTAAGGACATCATTAAAACAGTTTATGAAACACCAGTGGTTCTTTTCTTCCGTGTCTGTCTCCGGAATGCTATTTTCATTTTTATGCCTATTAGAATGTCGTGGTTTAGCTCAGCAACATGCTAACATCAGGTTTCAGTGCAGCATGCTGTGTGTCATGCAGAGCTTCTAAATCAGTTAATTTCAGCCTTTCATGTCAGTTATGATGGTATCTCAGAAAGCAGTGAGACAGTTGGCTAGTTTGGAGCAATGCTTTCATGTACTTGTGTTTTTGCGTGCAAACCGTGTTTTTGTGAGGTGGGGTAAAGTGTTTTACAGGAGTGGGCGTCAGGGTCAATGTGTTGAACACATTCAGGTGGGTGTGACACCTGTTCGCCTATACTCTCGTTCTGTCTCCAGAACATCTGTTTAGACCCAGGCTACAGGACCTCTGAGAGCACACCAGTTTTTTTTTTTTTTTAAGCTCACACCAAGCCATTGACTGGATGCAGCCGCCCACAAAGCCAGATCCTCTGGCATGAGTCCATCTGCCGCATTCCGTACGCCCTCTAGAACTCTACAAAGTATCAATAAGTCTCAAAGGTGTCTGAAACTGCAGCGTCTTGCAACTTGTTTCAAGAATTTGTGTGCAAGAGCATCGTTTTATGTGTGAGAACTCACGGTGGGATGAGTGTTAACTTTCACTGTTTCTGAGGCCCAATGATTTGACTACATGTATATCCTTTCACATACAAGAAAATTAATGAAAAGGAGTAGAATAAATTTTTTTTTTTTTTTTAGTTTAGAATTGATTTTTTAATATAATATGTTGTTTTTATAATATACAATTATACAAATTTAATTTATAATATATTGTTATTAAAAGTATATATTTGGGCAGTCAATTCATTGCTTCATCAATATGTATTTCTAAATAGGTGATTTAATATATATTTATATAAGTATTTATTTAGGTTGTCAATTCATTACTACTTATTTTTGAAAGAAGTCTTACCAAGATTATTCTATCAAATAATACAGTAGTATTACAAAATATTTTTAACATTTACAATACCTGTATTCTATTATAATAAAATGTCATTTATTCCTATGTGGGCAAAGCTGAATTTTCAGCAGCCTTTGCTCCAGTCTTCAGTGTCACATGATCCTTCAGAAATCATTTGAATATGCTGATATGAAACATTTGATATCACTATCAATGTTGAAAACAGTTTTGCTGCTTAATAATTTTGTTGAAACAGTGATTGCCAGGATTCTTTAATAAATAGTTTAAAAACAACAGCATTTATGGAAATTTTAATCTTCTGTAACAATTAATTTGACACATTCTTGCTGAATAAAAGTATTAATTTCTTTTAAAATAATAAATAAATACAAATACTGACCTCAAACTAAACCCGAGGGTGTGATGCTGATCAGTTAATCAATTTAAACACATACATCAATAATTGCATTATGTCCAAACATTGCAAGACAAATTCATTTCAACATTTTGCCAACATTTTACCATTGACTAGACAAATAGCATTTGTCTAGAATGATTTATCATTTAGCATACAACCCAGAGACTTTATGGCTGTTCATACAGCATACATTCATGGCTTCTGTCTGCATTATTTTCACATAGTTAGTATATATATAATCATTGTCTCACTTTTTTTTTTTAGCACAGTATATAGTATACCCTTGAGGGGCCTTCATCTCCTGAAACGCTCTCACATCAAGTCAATGCTCAGTGTCAGTCTACCTCAGCTAGCCGCTCTCTGATTGCTATGGTTCCTGAAGGCTGTTTAACTATGCACAGCTCCTCTTCTCCATTCGCACAGGCAGAAATGCTTAATCCCCTGTAAGGGTGTCTGTTGCAGCATGGGGTCGGGGTGAACCGCAGGATTTGGTCAATAGGCTTACAATACTATCAGGGACTATTGATTTTGCTGGACCTTAGTGCCAGTGCTACGCTAATTGTTTCTTTTACTTGCCTGCAGCAAAGAAAACATTAAAATCACTGCTCATGAATTTTAAATCCTCCCCCCAGCTCGCAGAGGTGTTGAAGTTCACGTGAGAACCGCAGTACATGTGCATTGTGTGTGTTTTTCAGTGTATTTGTATACTGAATCCATTGAAGGTTGATGGGTGGTCAGTTAATCACATTAAGATTGTTTTATATCAGAACGTATTAACATTGTATAAAATTTGAAATATGAGCTTGCTTATGTTCCTCTACTTCGTGCAGCACAATATTTGATCCTTCTTCTCTAAATCGCTAAGACTCTAGAGATGCTACCTGCCTGAGGTGGGCATTTTCAGAAAACCTGAGTTAAACAGAGAAGAATATGCTAATAAAGTTTTTGTGCTTCTTTCAAACTTTTCAGAAAGTAGCACTGTATGACTCTGCTGTGACCTGCTGTGACCTTCACATGGTCCCAGAATGCTCACTTGCTGCTGGGCTGTGACATTTGAAATCAGTTGTTTAAAAACAAGACATTATCAAAACTAGATTGCATAACTAGATACATTTGAGATCATTAAAATGTAATGGAGTCACTGTTGATGGTGCTAGCATAATTTTTTAAAGAACATCACAATGTTAAATGACATTAATAGCTAATGTGCTTTGTAGTAATTTTCGGTCTATTTTAAGCTGAATTGTTGAGAATGGGAAGTCAGTATACAGTGTTTCCAACAGGATTCTCACATTCACACTCAAACATGCAACCAACATAGTTATTTAATTAAATTTCAGCCTTTTGATAAGTGCACTAAGCTGTATCGTGTTGATTTTAGTTTGACTGCCGCTAGTGAGAAGTGTAAAAATATCTCGGGTTTACTATGAAACCGTGGTGGAACCAATGAGACTGTGGTGGGAAACGCTGATGTATAGCACTATATTTATAGTACAGTATAGTAGGTACAGTAGATCGCTTCTACCAAATTCCTGCAGTGATTATTGGTGAGTTTAATACAAAGAAGTTTTTAAATGCAAAGAATAATGGAAATATGACAACTTGTTAGGGACCCACTTCCTGAAATAATATGTGTAATATAAAGGCTGCTTATATACGATATATTATATTATATTATATATTCAAGTTTATAAATTAAATGCAATGTGTGTACTGTCTCCCAAAAAATACTAGTATACAGAAAGTAGAATGGGCATTTCCATACAGCCATTTCGGATCGTTCCAACCCAGGTTAACCCATGAGTGTAGTGGAGTAGAGTACATTTTATATATCAGTATAGTATATTATTGTATAGAAAAGTGTAGTGTGCTATGTTAGAATATATATACATTTATATTAAAATGCTTAGTTCTGGTCCTTTGATTTGATTGATCAAGCAGTGCATACTGTAAAGGCAATATCATGCTTTTAATTGTGCTGTTTGTCAGAATTAACTGCGACCAAACAGCACTCTTTCTCATGTAATGTTGGTTTAGCATAGTGTAGCATATCATAGCAAAACTCTTCAGAAACTTGTTCGAACATTAATGCTTGAGCTTGCATTATAGTTAAACCAAGAGTAAACTGTGTGTTTGTGTTTGTATGATGGAGGACACTCAGACTTTCTCATCCAGTTCACATTAGTTCCAATCAATTATTCAAGCAGACAGCCAATTACAAATGAGAGGATTTGAGAGGCTGAATCCAGCTCTCCAAAGGACTGCGTTCGAGAAGTCTACCAATGACTAATCGTAGCAATTAATTTGCTATTGAACAAGAGAGGTGTTTCCTCTCTCCTCTACCATTAAACATAATCGAACACAACCTTGCTCCCATTAAAAGCCAATGGAAAACTCTAACATCACTGCAAATACCTCATCAGGTCTCAACGGCCCAACCAAAGGACTTTTTAATTGTGTTTTTGATCTCTCTGATTTCATGTGACGTTTTGTCCAACCCCGGTTTTATCCACGATTATTCTTTGTCCTTTGAGCATTTTAGCAGTAATATTTTCAGGTGGAAGGAGTTAATGCACGGCAAAAAAAAAGACTTGTGATTTATTCATGCCGTCACACTGAGAGGAATTACAGTGGCTTTTTTTTCTCCTCCATTGATCAATCCCACAATCCCCTGTCTGCTGTTTGATGGGTAGATTGACATGTGAGTAATTTATCTGTCTCCCATGACTGACAGACTATAATGGAACTGCATCTAAGAGTGCTGTTACCTCTCTGAATAATTTCCAATTTACCACTCATCAGCGACACACTCAAAAGACATGGAGCGAGAGACAGCGATGAAGGAAAAAATAGATTTATCACCTCAATTACTGATGGGTTCTATTGCGGCTTTGAAGATATGTTTTAAAATTTGACGGCCCTGAAAGATTCAGAGCCACATTTCAAAAGGGACTACTTCCAATCAAAACAATGTCCGAGGACATGAAGTGATGCTTAAAGTAGGATGTAACAAAGGTATATATAATATATATATAATTGCTCCTTCAATTTGACTCTAATGGATAGTTATCCTTTAAGTAAAAAATAGTCATAATTTATTCACCCTCATTTCCTTTCAGACCTGTTTGACTTTTTTTTCTTCTTTGGAACACCACAGAAGATATTTAGAAGAACGTTGACGACCATACAGGTTTAAAATGACATTTGTGAGTCTAATTTTAGTGAACTGTCCCTTTAAATCGAGTACTGTCGAGGATAATCGAGGATAAACTGGGGCTAGTTGTCACACATGCAAGTTCTCAAAAAGACTGTATTACAGTAATTCAGTAATCAGGTAATCTGTCAATTTCAATAACACAAGTGTGTCCTTTCTCTTGCAGTGTTTTTTTAATAATCATTTTGTGTTTTATAATGGGTTTACTTTTAAATGTAGCAAAAAAGGTTATAACAGGTTGTTTAATGGCAGGTTGCATTGCTTACCCCATGTAGTGTGACAGTATGTGTTCGATCAACTGTACTTTAAATTTTCTATGCAATAATCATGAAAATATGCAATAGTTAACATTGAATGTCAAAAATAATCCAGCCCTGAAAATGTGACATCTAGCATCACCCATGTTGCAGTTCTTTATGAAGTTTTTGCCTGCCCTTGACGAGTGATTTAGGGCCCTTTTTGCAGCCCACTGGACTATCCTGTATAAATCCTTTATACTTTAGTCTTGTGTGTCTTTCTCTCTCCCTCTTTTCTCTCTTGTGGTCGGGATCCGGCCATGCCAATGATGGAGTGGAGAGGTAGTGCTGAACAGACGGGACAGCTTGCTCAAACCCAAGGTGCTCAATCACTCTTTCTCCCTTCCCTCCTTTCATTTATATACCTCCACAAGACCATATTCCCCCTTTCCCCTTGCCCTTGGTCATTATTATGTGCACCTGAGAAGGATAATAGCATTCAGGTTCCAACGCCTGCTACGTTTGTACAGTATGTGACTGTGCACAAATTATGAATTCCTTAAAATATTCCACAATGTTTCACATTCACATTTAAAACCCAATGGTTAAATACATCAATACAGTGAAGTCACACATGAAAGGCATGTGCTTTTAAAGAAACATTCACCTTTTTGTCATTACAAACCTGTATGATTTTATTTGGCATCATAAAACACATAGAAACATTCTGAAGATTTTTTTTTCTGTTCTTTTTCATACCAGAGCTATATAGTGACTAAAGGCTATCAAACTTAAAAAAGAACAAAAATAACCACCTTTAAATCCTTATGACTGTGTCAGATTCCAAGTCTTCTGAAGTTATATGACATCTTTCAAAGAAAATTAAATCACATTTAAAACTGGTATGTTGATGTGTCATACTAATTTTGATGTACAGTAATTGCTTGCAATAGTAAGCAATTCTCAAAAAGTATAAATGAAAACAAGATTGAGTTTCACAGTTAAAAAGTACAGGTTTGAACATTTTGAACATTTGAATAACTACAGAAATTTTAGTGTTCTCAATTTTTTTTTTTTTTTTTTTTTTTTTGGGGCTTGACTGTGAACTAGTTTTGGAATGTCTTGAAATCCCCTTTTTTTGTGCACTATCCCTTTTACATAGTGTTTGGTGTAATGGTGTGTAGTATCAATGACTTTGTTGTGGTATTTGTAAGTATTTGAAGAATTTTCTTCCCAGTTTCATCCTTTCAGATTCCTCAGCAGCTGCTGTCCTGCGTTTGACAAACAAATAAGAGGCTGCTGCTGCAAGACGAACACTTGACGACGATGATTCCCGGTAAAGATTTTGGAGCTGTGTTTTGATCCGATGCTCCAGTGGGAATCAAGGAGTTTCCATTAGCCTGTTCTGCCTGTGTGTTTCACGGCTGGTTATCTGGCTGTGGCTGACAGACATTGAGCCACTGCGCTGGCATGTGAGGCCTTTCTGCCTCTTCACCTCCCTGAGATGATGTTGAAGGGAAAAGTAGCACCCGGGTACGTCTGATCCCTCATCAATATGCCAGTTTAAGCTAAATGTACACAGACCTTGGCGGTTTTGCTTTGATTCAGCGCACAGAGGAAAAAAGTGTATCAACCAGGTATTTCCTCGTCTGTCCACTGATCAGATATACTTCTTTGAGAAAGAGAAATGCCAACGCAGAGCATTTCTTTTGTCTCTCTTGGGGTTGAAAATAGGGCACAGACTGCAGCTGCAGTCTTCAGTATTTCACTCTTTAAATTCCACAATGCAGTGAGTGGTTTGATAGGCAAAACAATTAGATCGAAATAAAGAGGGGCTGAATACCGAGCCCTGTTGTACCCCACAATAAGATGTCGGACACTCCCCTTTGCATGCGAGTGCACCGTTGTGCCCATCTCTCTCCCTCCACCTCCTCCATATCCACTTTTATTCATATTGCTGAGTTCAACCTTGTGGTATTCAATCATTTTGATTAAAAGACCGATTTCTTATAGAAGTGGGCAGAGTTGGGAGCGGTGGAGCCAATGGTATTTGAGGATTCATACATTTTCATAAACTTTTAACAATGTCAATGAGACATGTCTTCAATCTTGGCTGCACAACAGCAGGGCACTCAATCTTTCTTTAGCTTTCGACAGAAAATTTGAATACCAGCATAGGGTTATTAATGTGACAGTTCACATAGAGAGCTTCATGGGGATTCACCAGCTTTTTATTATTTCTCTCTCTCTCTCTCTGTCTTTGTCTCTCTCACTCTCACTCGCTCTTTGTGAAAGAATGAAAAGTTTTAAAACATAAGAAAGTGACAAGTGAAAACCATGGACATTTGCAAGCTCAACTGAGCTTAAAACATACATTTAAATTAACCCCTAATTCTTTTGTCATTTCCAGCAAGCGCAGAGCTGGGATATTAATTTCTGTTGCTGATATTACCTTGCCTGGCTGGCTATGCTAGAAAAGACACGTTCCGTTCGCATTTGTTTATTGTTTAACATTTTGTAATGTACAGTATTTTTTATAACACAATACTGTTGTGGCACATTTCCAGTTGGATGCAGATTCATTTGTACAGTGGCGGAAAAATAACTGATGTTATCTTTGTGGTAACAGTGATTCTTTTCTATTACTTTTTTTGTTGCTCTTTTTCACTTAACAAGATAATGCAGTTTACTTTCTCATTTCATATGTTTAACTGATTCAGAAATGTGTCTATATCTGGCAAAGTGGGAGCAAAAGCAATAACTAGTTAAGTTTGACTTTGACAAGAGCATATACACTTACAATCAATGACCCGATAGGTACAGCCTAATACATAAATTTCCATTTATTTTCTTGGCATGTGCTTTCTTACCAAAGTGGCTTACTGTACAAGAAAACGCATATGTTGTGTTTTGGACAGAATGAACAGTAGCAATTAAGTAGCATGCAAGGAAGTGCCAATATCAATCCAATATCAATAAGATTGCAGTGCTATTAGTTAGCTACGTGGTTTAGAATGTTGAGGTTTCTTGCTTTGGCTTAGGGATGCTTACCATGTTAATTTGGTGCAATTGAAAAAAGAAAAAAAAAACTACATGGAGCTTTTCTCATTGAACATGTCTTTGCATTCAAAGACAGCTGGACCAACTAATTCATAACAATTTATACAAAACTGTGAGTTGGGTTGTATAAAAACGTTTGACCCAAATCCAAAAACCTCGACCTATGAACCTCTCTAGAATAAAAACCTAAAGAAGTCATACACTACCACTGGACAGTTTGGGGTTGGTAAGATTTTTTAATGTTTTTGAAAGAAGCCTGACCAGGGCTACATTTATTTAAAAAAAAAAAAAAATACAGTAGCATTGTGAAATATTTTTCAAAGTTTAATTTTGTTACAAGTTTGTTTACTATTTTAATGTAGTTTTAATTTCAAATATAATTTATATCTGCGATGGCAAAGCTGAATTTTCAGCATCATTACTTCAGTGTCACATGATCCTTCAGAAATCATTCTACAATGCTGATTTGCTGCTTAAGAATAATTTCTTATTAATGTTAAAAACAGTTGTACTGCTTTTTATTTTCATAGAAACTGATCATTTTTCCATATGATTCATTAATGAATAGAAAGTTAATAAGAACAGCATTTTTGAATAGAATATATTTTGTAAAATTCTAAATGTCTTTCTGACCTCTGATTCTTAAAAAATCTGACCCTAAACTTTTGAATGATAGTGTACATTTTTGTACATTCTAAATCATACAATAGCATACATTATCATATTTCAAACTAAACAGTTTGTTTGTTATTTGCAGGCTTAACATAAAAACTGATATAATGACTGTAAGCAAATCATGTACTTAATCCAGTTTGAAGTGAAATAGACTGGCTGCTTGCTTTTTGTTTGTTAGAAGATTTAGTAGAAATAACTGAACAGATTCAGTCCCTGAAATTATAGCAGGATGTACCAGACTCTGATCTCTAGTATCTTAATGGACTTGTCAGGCCGTGCTGAGCTGGACAGAATCTGGCTGTGGGTCAAAGGCAGAAACGCAGAGCACCTGGACAGATCGAGAGAGCTCATGGAGGTCAGTGCGTACAGACCACACCAGCTGTGGATTAAACAGACGGTATCATTCAATTACAACTCATCTAGCTAGAGCCATTTACTATTCCATTTTTGTTTGTATTTTTTTTTCTTTTTTCGAAGCAATATTGATGTCTTATTTGTTTTTGGGGCTTAAGCTCTCCTCTTTCCGAGGATGTAGGTTTGAACGCAGACAGCGTTTTCCTCCCTAGTTCCAGATGACCATGTCCGCCGAGACCACGTTATCGGCCCACCACATCAATCCGAATCCTACAAACACAACCGGTTTATCCATCTTCTTCCAACCCCCTCTAGACTCTCCACCTTTATTTCCTTGTCTTCTTTATGCGATACCTCGAATTCAGCAACTTTTTTCCTCATTTTTATCTTTTTTGTGTTCGCTGTTTGTTCCCTCCTGGGCAGTCTCTTTCTTCATCCACCCCTCCTCTTCCTCCTCACCCTTTTTCTTCCTGTATCAGTGCATCCTTGTCATAAGAATGAATTGAATTTGTCCCCTTTAGTGCAAACAACAATGGAGTGGGGGAGCCTGCTGGAAAACAAATCGGCATTCTGTCCCTTTTGGGGATGTGGGGAAGGGGAGGGAGGGTGAGGGATGCGTGGAGAGGAGGCTGGGGACGGCGGATGAGGAGCAGGTCGGATGGCAGAGTGGCGGCTGTACTCGTTTATTAACATGTCGTCTTCATAGCGCCAGCTGAAAGCAAAGGTGCCGGGCAAATGATACAGACAAATGATGTTAATAATAATAGCTGGCCCCACGGCGAGAGAACAGTACCTGGGGCCAGCCGAGCAGGAGCTCACACCTGATACTCTCTCTGCCTCTCTCCTTCTGTTTATCCCTCCTTCTGAAGAGAGAGGGTGGTGTGAAATAAGAGCGATTGTGGTGAAGTTTGAGTTTGTACTAGTATACTAGTATATATATATATATAAAAAATTTTTTTTTATATTTTTGGTCATTGCTCTTTAAACTGTTTTTCAGATTTTTTTTTTTTTGACAAATGTGAGACAGGAAGTGGGAAATATTTTGTAATTGATAAAATGTATTTTTATTAAAATTTAACTTTTTACTTTTCGAAGTGGAAATTTTATCTTATCTTTTTATCCTATATGCTGAATTACACTGCAATTTTTGTCTACATTTACATTTTTTCTTTATTTTTTTTTAAATATCTTCTTTTGTAAGAAATTATATTTGTATTTTATTATTATTTTATATATAATTAAAAATATATATTTTTTTATTTACATTTACCATCATTAAAGTCTGATTGAAATTAAAATCAAGTACTTTCATAGTAATGTATTACTTTCATAATTTATAATATATAGTGTGTGATTTTACTGATTTATTGATTTAATTTTTTTTTCTACATTTATTTATTTCCTGGTTAAAATGACCCAGATTTGTAATGGGATTAAAGATGACTTTTGGACAACATTGTACATTTTAACAAACTTCTTGTCTTTATTCACAAATCTTTCAGTTTTTTAGAATTTGCCCTAAAAGTTTTTATGAGCTTTTTTTGAGTAATGGCAGACAAGGGCAGTGTTCAGGGGCAAAAAATAAAATAAAAAATAAAACAAAACCTACAATCTACTATTTCCTTTTTCGGTTTGTTTGAAAATATACACTGATATAGATACTATAAATAGTATGCATCACTTTCTCGCTTTCTAATTCCTTCACAATTCTTAAATAGCCCCCCCCCCCCCCCCCCCCCCACCTCGCCCTCCATTCAGCTATACAGGATAATTCCACCTTCTCATTCTGTGCCCACCAATCAACATAGCTTTTTAGCCTCATTAGTGTTGGCATTTAAATGCAGTGAAGCACTCAGAGACGTCTGCTTGTGCTGTTCTATCAGAGGTCACACAGGTCAGTGCACGCACTCCTTTTCTTCTGTCATTAAATCAATTTGTTTGAAGGCCAATCATCTTTCCTTTTCAGACGTTGTAACTTTATTCATCAGAACAGTGTGCACTGGTGACTGAGGTCTGTGACTGATGTTGAGGTCATTTTAAGAAGTAAAATGTTGCTATATAATTAGAATTTCTTTGACTGAGCTGCATGTCTTTATGAATACAGACCAGATCCTGATTATGTAACCAAGAGGCAAATTAACGAAACAGTTGCTGTGTTTTAGCACAAATACCTGCCCCTTATTCCCTCGAAACTGAATTGGTTTGTGCTAACTCTAGCATATCCCACATTCTGAACCATTGATCTGAATCTTAAATGTTCACCTTGTATTTATAGATGAAACCATCATGAGATGATGCATGATATGGTCACTGCTTTCCATTTGACATGCTGGATGGATTGATTGGTCAGTCTGTGAAAGGCCCAAAGTTGGGTGCCGGTCTCGGATATCTGCGTCGCGAGCTCCATTAGCACGGCCGATAGCACATTCATCCTGCACTCGTTTCTCAGAACAGCTCCGTTTCGCGTCACTCCATCAGTACTCAGGAGACATGCCAATTCTTCACCTTTAGCCCTGTTTAGCATTTGCATTTGTTATGTCTGTTTTTGGCCATGCTGACCTCGCAGCGGTCGCGACGCTGGCGCCTCACTGCCTCTGTCCACATTGATTTGATATGATATTTCAGAGCTCGGCTGAAGCAAGCCGGGAGGGGGACGAGGGGATGTGGCCCCCGATGCATTGCAGAGGGACCTGAGTGAGGCCTTGGCTATTGTGTCAAGATCACACCGTTACATTACGACCTTATGATCATTTTTGTCAGTATTCATGTTTATTTGAAGACTGATCTGTCTGTCTGTTTGTCTGTCTGTCTATATATAAATTTATCAATAAATAAATAAAGTTATTTTTTACTCAGATTTTACTATTCGTATATACAGTGGTGGCCAAAACTATTAGAATACTAGTATTTTCACCAGCTTTAAAATTGTTTCAAGTCAGTTATTTCTATCTTTTGCTGTAGTGTGTCAGTAGGAAATAACAGTTTACATTTCCAAACATTAATTTTGCCATTAATTGTAATAATCCAGTGAGAGTTTTGTTTGCACAAGTCTGACAACAGCCAGTGCTTCACACAGAGATCTGATCTCATCATCATCCAATCTGTCTGGAATGACAAACTGAGACCGACTAAATCCAGAAGAACTGAGGCTCTGGTTTTTTAACCTCCAAGATGCTTCAAAAGAGATGAAAGATTAATGTTCCAAACGAATTTTAACAAAGAGTAGATAGGTAGATAGACTGTATTTATTTGATCAAAAAAACAAAAAAACAAAGCAGTTATTTTGTGAAATATTATTGCAATTTAAAATAACAGTTTCTATTTTAATATACTTTACTTCCTGTGATGCGAAGCTAAATTTTCAGCATCATTTCTCCAGTCTTCAGTGTCATGTAATTCTTCAGAAATCATTGTAATATGCTGATTATTATCAATGTTGGTAACAGTTGTGCTGCTTCATGGTTTTTTGGAACCTGTGATACTTTTTTCAGTATCCTTTTATGAATAATAATAATAATAAAACATCATTTATTCTAAAATAAAATAAAATCATACTGATCCCAAACTTTTGAAATGTATATGCAGGTAAATACTTTTTATTCACTATTTTACTAGATAGATATAATAAAAAGTGAGTAAAAAAATCTTTATTTACTTTATTATTTATCTATTCTTTTCAAATTTGGTTGCCAGATTTGTTTCAAAGTGAGACTTGAACCTAGCTGTAAATTATAGCAAACATACCTTTACATATACTTACACCAGTAAAAGAAATGTCTTTCTGCACAATTGTTTTCACCTGTTTTTTATTTATTTATTTATTTTTTTAAAGGATTTACTGTTTTTTACTTTCAGAAGTAGTTACATGCACCAGCTTTATGGCTGTATCGAAAGAATACATCAACCACTGCCACACTCTCTTTTACAAGGTTAAACTCCTATACTTGACAGCTATTCAGCTTTTTTCCCCAATATATGCCTGCTCTCTCTTTCTGCAGATTTCCCCTCAAAAACCTCTGGGTAAACATTTATTTTTTTCCTCCATTGCCACATAATCCGCAGGTCAAGTGTAGTTGCAGGCTAGTATACATCATTAGTGTGAGTAAAACTCAAGTGGGAGAGCGAGCATGATGGAGCTTTTTCACTTGTAGCCAGTCGGACGTTCCATTTGTCATCCTCGCCGTCTGTAAAGGCAGAAATTAGCCATGGCAGGCCTGGAATAATGTATAGCCCCAGTTGCTGAAATTAACCAATGAATCACCCATTTCGGCTGATTAGGGCCAATATATTCACACTCTCTCGTGACACGTTTTTAGTAAAACAGTGTGGTTTATTTAAAAGTTTGCCCCAGTCTCTTGGCCTTTTCGAGCATGTGTTGCGGAGTGGCTGACAGTAGCAGTATGCTGTTGTTGTGTGTGCGTGCCTGTTCGGAGGGAAGAGGGAATTGTGGGTAGTTCAATTTGTTGTCAGAAAGAGGGATTATTTATAGATTCATTTACTTCCATTACTTGGGCAGTCAGGACACCATGAGTTGTTATACCTCTGGAAAATATTTTGTTATAGGAACATAACTCTGGTTTTTAGCCTTCAGCGCAGCACAGAGTGATGTACTGAGAGAAAGAAAGACAGAGAGAGATAGTAAGAGCGAGAGGCAGAGAGAAAGAAGGAGAGCTTGTGCATTGTGCCAGAGGCTGCAAGTGTTCTTTACCTCGTCAATAACAAATAGATTTATGACTGATTTGATTCGATCACATGGAGAAAATGGCCCTTTAGTATGACACATTTCTCTCCTTCCGACAGCTGAGGAAGGAGATGAAGCGGGTGGCGTGGGGTGAGGTGGGGCAGAGGATTGCTTCTGTTGCTTCTTTCTGCAGGATAACATTAGCCTGCTCTCCTGCATCATCATCCCTGTATGTCAGCAGACTAACCAGTTCCACCTCCATCAACATTACATGCTTTTCTAAACTTCACACAGAAGGAAATAGGAAGTAACTTATGTTGGCAGTTCATATATTTTTCTCCAATGGAAATAGTTCTAAAGGAAGCTGAGGTCAATCAGATTAGAGTTCTGGAACAAACCATCACATAATAATAACTTGCATTCACAGAATAGTCAGCATTTAAAATGTAACTGACAACAATGGCTTCATCAGTTGCATACTGAATCACGATTGGTCGCCTTTCTTAAGTCTTTTTGTATACTGGATTGAGATCTTGAGATCAGGAATGAACGGAGGGATAGAAGTAAAGTACGTTTTGAGTTTTGAAAAGTTTTGAAAGCTGTTCCTTTAACAAAGTGCCTCTTTTTCCATCTATGTTCAATTCAATATCCGATCTAACCTGATAAATTTCTATTGGTCTGTAGTCTTATCTTCCTTGCATATATGTAAGAGTTATAGCCACATTTACCTACACTGTGACTATTCGTGTGTCTGAATATGTTGCATCGTATGCAAAAATCATATGATGAATGAGTAGAATGTCTAAAAGCTTCATCATGTAGCATGCAAATTATATTTTGTTATCCCATAAGGCAGCAGGAGCTGAGAAGCCATTGCATTTAAATATTCAACAAGTTGGCATTATGTTCATATTGTGCACACAAAAACTATTGGTTGGAAGCTCTGTACAAGTTAAGGTGCTTTAGGTATCCAAGAAAGTCATTCCTTGTTGGCTAAGTTGTTTGTTGTTCCTAGTAAAGCTCCCTGGTCAAAGGTCAATGCCAACATGGCAGATATAGTGTGTCCATGATCGAAAAGTAAGTCCTTCATTGAAATTCGTACATAAAGTGGAAGAATATTAGACACAGCTTGTGTGTGGAGGTTGATGTGCAAAGGTCTGGTCACATTTAGCAATGTTTGGTGAAACACATCATTCCAATAGAAATCTGTGTAATTGGGAAATGCATGTGAGGCTACTTGACTTTGCCACGCTGACCAACAGAACGTTGCTAGTATTGATAGCGAGTTCTGTGTGAGCAGTGCTTTATACGTCGCTACGCCATTTGTTTGCCTACAATATTTTGCTAATGTGACTACCTTAAAGAAAAAGACGCATTTGATTTATAGCTAAAGCCTACACTTAGCCACAAATTTCAACGTATTCTTTTGTTGCATTGAAAGCTCTGGTATTTCCCTCAGGTCATGCAAATCTAGAAATCTTCAATGTTATGAGAGTGCATCAACCAGGAAAAGGTCAAAACTGTCAATTTAGAACTAGATGCAATGATCTATTCATTTATTTACCAATTTCACAACGCATGTAAGCACTAGGGCAGATCGGAAGAGCGTGGCGCAAAACTTTCTCAGGGTCGCAAAAGATTTGTCGCATTTTTCTTAATCTCCTGTAAACGCTGTCTCAGTGTAATTCATTCAGCCCCTGCAATTTCCAAATATGACTAGATTGTATTTCCTCTGGGCTTTGCCACTTACAACATTCACCTACACCTCATTATGGACAATTGTGGGCTGAGCATTACAATTCTCCAAACATATTGCCTACGTTTTAAGAATAACAGAAGACCGTTTGGCAGAGGCGGAAAAAGAAAAGACACTTGCTGCAGTGGAGCGGGGATTTGTGCTCAGCTTATCCATGGAGTATTCTGAAAGGGCTTTTAATAACCGGCATCGGCCAGCAATTAGAGAAAGAGAGAGTGTGTAAATTGATTAATGAGAGGGAGAGAAAGACGAATGCTAATTCAGGCCTGTAGGAAATCAATGCGGCTGGAACAGGGCAGGGAAACAAAAGAAGCCTTGAAGAGCCGTGCCGAAGACACCGTAGTAATTTCATTTTGATCATGAAACAATGATACCGAGGGTCCATCATTTGTATGTTTCTGCAACGATTATATTAAACACAATGGCACTTTGTGAGAAATCACGACTGGACTCTAATTCTAATATAATACTGTCATTTCACAACACGCCAATAGCATGGCACACCTCTATAGCCGTCACTTTAGGGTCAGTCACGATGTGTATAATTTCTCTTGAAGCTTCTGTGTAATTAGCGAAAAGCAAAGGAGAGAAGACAAAATGGCTCCCTCCCTTAATCGGGTTTAGAGACCGTGCTCGTTATTCAGCCTCCGTATTTCACAGAGCCAATCAGACACGTCGTGTTACCGCAGCGTATCCCTGCACAGGCACAAAGACGAACTCAAGTTCTGGCATTTTTATAGGGACGGTGGCTCATAAATATTGCTTTTTGCACAGGATTGAGTTGATTTTATCTGATGGGAAGGACACATTAGTTTCTGATGACTTCATGAAGAGGCAAGTGACCTCACGGCCTTTTCAAGAGTTCTGATCAAATGTAAGTTAATGCATTCAAAAATGCATTCTGAAAGGAAACAATCTAGTTTCATCACTATTACAGTACTATTGATTTTTCTTTTTGTAGCAAATTAGCAAGAGGGATGGCACTTGTTAAACAAGCTTAATTTTAAGAAAATATTTTTTGGATGATTTTTCTTCTGGTGCTTCAAGTTTTGAGACAATGTATCATTGTTTTTGTGAACATTATGAATGCAGCTGTCCTGTGTTTGGCTAGTATATTGAATTTTTATTTTTTTATCTAAAAGAATTTAGTTTTGTCACAGCCATGAACCTACAGTACTTGCTAGTCAACTGTATGTAGGAAAAAAAAGGGAGGGACATTCTTATTCAACAGAGCATTTGATTGGACAAAACTCTGTATAGTGCAGGATGAGTCATCAATATATTTTTTTCAGAAAGAGAATAACTTGACACTACTATTCAAAAATAAATAGTAAATAAATAAATGTTTTCTGTTTCCATATATTTTGAAATGTAATTTATTCTCTCTTCAGTGTCAATGATTCTTCAGAAGTCATTCTAATATGCTGATTTGATCCTCAAGAAAGGTTTATTATTGTCAATGTTGAAAACAGTTTTGATTATTAATATTTTTGTGGAAACCGTGATACATTTTCCTCCCAGGATTCTTTAATGAATAGAAAGTTCGAAATACTAGAATTTATTTGACCGAGAATTTATTTCTAAAGTTTAAATGTCTTGACTCTCACCATTTTTTTTTTCTATCATCTTGGAATCACAAGTCTCACAGATTTGTTTGCTGGATTTTTGACAAGAAAATAATTTATGAAATGTAGAAAATGTAGGAAATGATATTACATTTTTCTGATTAAATTTCAGATTTTATTTGAATTCCATTGTAAATGCGTTTTTAGTCAAAAGAAACAGATTTGTTAGTAGTCTGTGAGTTGTGAAAATGTTTCCCCTGGTCTCCCCTGTTTATTTCCCAGTTAGTAATGAATGCACACACTTTTATCTATCTCAGTCTCCCCTCTTTCTTTTTCTCTCTCTTTCTCTGTTTGTTTCTGGTCTTTATGCTCTGTCATTCAAATTTACCTGCAGTTGTGATATCGTGAAGCACAGCTCAGAGGCAGGACTTATCCCAGCTTATATTTATTTCATGTAAATTGGCCGTGTCATGCATAGCTTTTGGTGATTATTATAAATCCGATTATCTCCTCGATCTTGTCACAGTCCCAGATGGAAAATTAAAGGTGAGAAATGTATGAAGAAAAGCATTTAAAAGTGTGAATTGATCAAAAGTGCTGACGTCTCCACTCATTGACCCTCTCCATGCATCCGAATATGTTTGCGATTACGATGAATTGATATAAATGTGAAAGGAAATGTGGCCCTTTATGCGAAACGATGAGTATGATGTTTAGCTATTTGTTCAATCATTAAGGAGTCGTCCTTCTAGACAAAAGCAAACACGATTAATGCTGAGCTCACAACCAGAATGGTTTTGTTGTGGAATCTTATGTGGTGATGTCCAACATTATGGCAAATCAGTGACCACAATGCCTCATCTCTCAGCGTTACGGTGGATCATCTGGTCTCCTGAATTAGCAATGTAGCATTAGTCATTACAGCTGGGGTTGAGAAATAGTTAAAGCGAATTATTCCAGATCAGTTGTAAATAGCGGTTAGTCACCTCAGCCCTCAATCTGCTCTGCAGAGCCGGGCGGTACTTACATAAGGTCTCTGGATTGTCTTTGGCAAGCCTTGCCACTGAGGCATCAATCCGTCCATCTGGGTAGAATCAGCAGCCAAGTCCAATGTGGCTAAATATTTACTCAGTCAAATACACACAGCCACACAGATGAAAAGAAGCATTCATCAGGAATTCTGCCTCTTGTCAGCCTAAAGACCAACAGTTGAACCGAACCTCCCACGGTGTCGCTGGGTGCTGTGGCTACAAAAGGCTATATTTAGCCACAGCACAGCGATAAATATCGCCGTATTGCTCCATCTAGGTAAACAGAAGATAATCATTAGAGCGTTGATTCATAGGTAATGTAAATAAAAGGGGATGGCTGAGGACACCGCGATGAGCCAGTGTTCCAAAACATAGTGAGCTACATCCATAGGCAGCATTTTAAGGCATCACAATTACAGGAAATTACAGGCCTAACAGGAAAGACACACTTCCAAAAAGTAGGCAATCTCATAGCAGTTGCATGTGTCATACATAGATATTATGAAGGCCCTAACAGGAAATAATTACATGATAACTCTAATATCTAAATATATTTAGATATCTTGAATATATAATATATCTGAATATTTGAACACAAATCTGAATAAACTTAAGTCTAAATATATTATATTTATATATTCTAAATATATATACAAATCCAAATGTACAGTATAATTATAAATACTGAATATATAAATGTCAATTATATAGTACAGTCATAGTTATCCTAAAATATAGTTATATCTGAATATATCAAATTTAAATGTGTGTGTGAGTGTATATATATATATATATATATATATATATATATATATATATATATATATATATATATATATATACATATATACAGTACAGACCAAAAGTTTGGAAACATTACTATTTTTTATGTTTTTGAAAGAAGTTTCTTCTGCTCATCAAGCCTGCATTTATTTGATCAAAAATACAGAAAAAACTGTAATATTGTGAAATATTATTACAACTTAAAATAATAGTTTTCTATTTGAATATACTTAAAAAAAAAAAATTTATTCCTGTGATGCAAAGCTGAATTTTCAGCATCATTACTCTAGCCTTCAGTGTCACATGTAACATCCAGTCTATCACATGATCATTTAGAAATCATTCTAATATTCTGATTTATTATGAGTGTTGGAAACAGTTCTGCTGTCTAATATATTTGATGAATAAAAGTTTAAAAAGAAATGCATTTATTCAAAATAAAAATAACAAATTCTAATAATATATATTCTAATAATATATTTTCTTTACTATCACTTTTTATCAATTTAACACATCCTTGCTGAATAAAAGTATTGATTTTATTTTTTTAAAAAAAGAAAGAAAAATTACTGACCCCAAATTACTGACCAGTAGTGTATATTGTTATTACAAAATTTTAAAACTTTATATTTTAAAAACATAGACTTTTTTATTTTTATTTTACTTTTTATTCATCAAAGTATCCTAAAAAAGTATAAAAATTAAGCTGCAGAACTGTTTCCAACTTTGATAATGAATCATCATATTAGAATGATTTCTAAATTATCCTGTGATAATGATCCTAAAAATTCAGCTTTGCATCACAGATAATAAATTTAAAAACAATTATTTTAAATTGTAATAATATTTCACAATATTACATTTTTTTCTGTATTTTTGATCAAATAAATGCAGGCTTGATGAGCAGAAGAAACTTCTTTCAAAAACATTAAAAATAGTAATGTTTCCAAACTTTTGGTCTGTACTATATATATATATATATATATATATATATATATATATATATATATATATATATATATATATATATTTAAATTCATTTTAGAAAACTTGTAAAACAATAATAATATAAATAATGAATTATATGTAATGCCAAGGTTCCCAAGGTTCCTGTACTGTGTATATTTATTGCAGTATCAGGTTACCTACTTAACAATTTACTAAGTGAAAATATGAGAGAAATGTATATTGCATACAGGCATATGTTTGCTTTGCATTCTTTTTAGAGTATTGTGCCATTAGCTTAGCACAATGTTAACTTCAAACTCTAAAATCTCCCACATGAATGTTACTTGTGTGCCTGCTGATGTAGATCATTCACTTCTGTCACTTACAAGGTTTCTTTTCCGTTAGTATGCTGCTTTAGAAGGCAGCTCAACAAGTTTTTGAACAGAGCCTGTGTGTGTGTGTGTGTGTGTGTGTGTGTGTGTGTGTGTGTATTTGTCACCGGTTAAGATGAATATAGTGGTTTTCATCACCGGACTCCTCTCACCCCCATGTTCCAGTTCAGAGACAGAGAATTGAGTCTTGCTTCAGCTAAGTTAACCAGGTCTGTTTACACTACAGGAACAGAATGATTGACGAATGGCTAGGTAGACATTGACATTATATTCATTGACGTATGGATGGATTGATGAGACCGTAACGTTTCACCCAAATGATACAGCATAAACTCAATGCAGCATTCAGGATATTCGTGCCCTGATGCGTCCCAGATGCAATGTAAACATTGTGTTAACCTTTACCGTTCACTGCGTGTCGTAACACCCCAACCCCCCCCAACCCCATCACACCCAATTCTTCATCACTTTCCATTCACATCCAACAAGCAGACACACGCCCCGTGAAGACTAAAAAAAATGGAAACTTTGTGGTTAATTACACCAGATAATTTAATTTTGATTAATAATTAACATCCCTTTTCCTAACTAAATATTCATAATTAATCAACAAATCATAAAGAGAGGGAGACGACTAATTAGCTCTCAGACCCAAACCTGACCACTTAATCCATATCGTGGAGTTGACACTGCTAATTGCGGGAGTAATCAACGCAGGGCCCGGTGGGATTTGATGAAGGAGTTTGTAAATGGGAGGGAGCACCAGCCTCCTCTGAGCCTCAGTGATGGCTCCATTTGTTACCATGGGGGAGCGTCATCACGGTGACAACATGGGAGTGATGTCACGGTGAGAGGAAGGAGTTTTGATCCGGTGGCTCTGGCTTCACTGATGTGCATTGATCTGGCGATAACTGATTGTTTTGACTCTGAGGGAAATGTTTAGTTAAACTCATTTGCTTTTCAAAACTCGTGCCTCTGCTTCCTGTAGCACAACAAACGCATTACGAATTAAGCGCTTCAAACCAGCCGACGTAATTGTTTTCATGCCGAATGTCGTTTGTTGGATGTACGTAGATACTCCATGTATTATCATTAGCTAATTAAATAATGAATGTTAATGAAGGCTTTCTCAAAATGTCATGTTTCCTTTTAAATTAGGGCTGTCAGTTTAACGTGTTAATTAATTCATTATGAAAAAATAACATGATTAAAATACTTTAACGCAGTCAATGCACTGGCCCCGCCCCCAGACCTGTACGTCATCTTAAATTCCATTCAGTTGACTGTTGACAAAAATGATGCATGGCAACATCTTCATATATATAGTCATGCACTAAAATTCAAGATATTGGGGCATAAAAAATGCCCCATACACTGAAAAAAATGATTCATTGAATTTACAAAAAAAAATGTATGGTAAGTGGTTGCAATCAATTTATTTTAGCTACATTTAAATAAACAAATTTAGCTGAAGGTTAATCAACTAAGTTTATTTAAATATAGCTAAAATAAATTGATTGCAACCACTTACCATTAAAATATTTAGTAAATTCAATGAATATTTTATGTCTCATATTTATATTGTTTGATAAGTGATAACGCACGAGCAGTGAGAGCAATAGCACATGAGTGCAAATGTGATTTTATACCACAGTTCAGCAAATAAGAAGGTAATATTGTGTTATATTTTAAACACAATATTATGTTTTTGTTAAATTTTGTCAATGAAGATATTATCTATAAAGCCACAGCAGAACTGTTGTGCATCTCCGCGCAACACTTTCTAAATGAATCCTTGAATTGAACAAATCGAATGAATCAATGATTCAATAGCCTATTCATAAAGTGAACCGCTTGCGTCATTCCTGAATGAATCAGCCGTTTGAACGAATTGACTCATAAAGACATTTACCGCCACCTGCTGGTAGTTTTAGTTTCTTCTTTAGAGTATAATTTCATTTGTTAAAAATAAATAAATAAATAAAAATCATTAAAGGGATAGTTCACCAAAAATAAATAAATAATAATCGGTCATCATTTACTCACCCTCATGTTGTTTCAAACTTAATTGACTTACTGCCTTTTGCACAACATAAAAGAACGTATTTTGAAGACTGTTTATAACAAAGCTGTTTTGTTCACCAGTGGCTTCTTGATTGGAAATCATACACATTCTCCTTAAACATGTAAATTTCTTAAAGGTTATTTTGAATGAAAATCATCTTGTCTAATTTGATCAATTTTAAAATGTAAATGTAAAATACATCATTAGAACTACTGAAAAGAAGTATTTTATGTTGGCTTCACTTGGGACAAAATCTCAATACAGTTTTTTGTCTGTGCTAGAATGGAGAAAAACAATCCTTTAATATCTACACCATTTATTGACACAATAAGTGCCACTGTGTACTTTAAAGAGCTTTGATGTCATTGGGAAAATATAGGGAAATGTATCTTGTTTCATTTCCACAGACCAGAGTCTCACCTCTCATGAAACATTCATGATCCGTTCAAGGTATAACACCAGGCAGTGGCATCTTTAGCACTTGAGGTTAGAAGATGTCTAGAGATACATTCGGATGTGAAAATGTTCATGTTTGAAAGAAATACATTCAACAAGAATGGAAATTGTTTTAATATGTGTTATCAGACGTATGACATGATGTAAGACTGAGATGTACTGTATAATTTATAAGTTACAAAGTGTTTTCATTATTCTCACTTCAACAAATTGCATTTGTGTTTGCCTTCAGTACAGAACTCATCTAATGTGTAAAAAAGTTTGATTTGAGTGGTGGTGATAGCATGAAGGTTACGGAAGTAGGCTTGCAGGTTTAGTTTGAAACAGGGGTGACCTGGGAACTGGAGAATAAACTTGAGATTATAGCCCTGTTCTCTCAGCATTATGCCCTTGAGCACAGCACTTAACCCCATGTGGCTCCATGGAGACTGGCCCTGCAATTAGTGTGCTGCAACTTGCTTTGGACAAATAGTGTCTGCTTAAGTAACAAGTGACTGATTAGAGCCTCTATCGCTAATTAGTGGATTTTACTATAATGTTATACTCTGTTCATCAGAGAATTTACTCTGCTTAATGGGATGATGTAATAATAGCTAGAAACACTATCAGCGATCAGGGTGAATCTTGTCTAACCTGTCAAGAGCATGTCTGTATTTTTTCAAAAGGATAATCATTTAATACAAGAAACTCTATTTTGCTCAGAGAAGGTCATACTTAATTATTGAGGTTTTTGTTTTTTGGACATTTTAATCATAATTAAACTCATGCATGCCTAGGAAATTCTTATTTAAAAAATTTAAAAAGAATTTTCATGGTGTAATGCAGAAGAAATAAAGCTATATAATTTAAATGTAATTGTCTTAATATATATATAATTTATATAATTTAAATGTATATTAATTAAACTTAATATAGTAGTTTTTGTTTCAGTATTAATACTATACTATAACTCACACACTCACACACACACATACACTGTGTATATTACAGTAGTAATCATGTCAGAATGAAGGAAATAATATAATATAATATTATATAATATTATATAATATAACATTTATTATATTATTTGATTATTGATTATTATATATATTTTTTTGCTTGTGAAATGTGATCTGGACATCTTTTTGTGATATTTACACATCAAGTGATATTTATAGAATATTTGTAGTCCTTAAACCTGGTAGAGAAGGAAAATTTCCAAGCAAGTTATGTTCTAAAATGTGAAAATATCAGAATTTTTTTGTGCATTTAAAATGTAAGTTTGCTAATACGGGCTATAAGAATTGTTTGAAAAGTAACGAATATGAACTTACAAAAGCATGTAAGCTCATATGCTTGTGATATTTGTAGTTTTTAATGATGAATTAGCTTCCTGGTTGGCCTGCAAACTTATGTAATGACCAAACACCTCTATAGACTAGATATCCTTGACTAAAGATAAAGGAAGAACCCCAGTAGTTCTGTAACCTGTGTACAAATACAACAGGATCTTGTAATTGATGTAATATACTGTACAGGAGAAATATAAACTGCATGTGTTTAGGACTATTAAACAATAGTGACGATTTCATAATTTACAGAGATGTCATCTGGTTGAACAGTTGAATTTAGCTGTGTAACACCTCACCTTATTTTTGAGATTTAGAGCTATTAAGTTCCTAATGAGTGTACCGTTCGTTCCCCGTCACAACCTGGGAACTTATTTCCCAATCACTCCGATTATTATGCCACTGACGTTCATTAGCGGCAGACTTTGTCCTTGAGGCAGCATTCCTTCTTGTATTTTTTTCCATACTTCCCTCACACACCTTTCTTTTTGTGTCAATTCTTTCTTAATTGGACGTTTTGTCACCAAACAAGATTTATTACATGGGCCAGAGTGGAACGAAATAACGCTGAAATTAGAATAAGGTTCCTACTGAGACTCGGGCACGTCCACCGAGGGTTCCGACCTTGCGGGTCATTCCCCTGCCGTTGGGTGAGAGGGGGAGGGGGAGGAAGCTCCCACCCCTTCTGAGAGAGAAAGGGGGTGGGGATAGAGAGAGATACAGAGAGGGTTGAAGGGCTCTTGGGATGCTTCACCAGTGGCCTGAATACCCAGTCTGAAGATTTATCTACTTATCCATGTCACCTTCAAACCTCACAAACACTGACACTGTTTCCTGCCTGTGCACACAGATCCGTTACAGAGCAGGAGCTGCTGATCTGGACCATGAGCTAAAGGGGTGTGGTCAGAGGTCACAGTGGGCGGGGTTATCAACAATTGCAATACATTTAGCTGTTTAGTATTCTTTTATAGAATCTGTGTGTTGTAAATATGAAGGCAAAGAATGATCTATCTATCTATCTATCTATCTATCTATCTATCTATCTATCTATCTATCATCGTTCTATCATCGTTCTATCTATCTATCATCGTTCTATCTATCTATCATCGTTCTATCTATCTATCATAGTTCTATCATTCTATCTATTGTTTTATCAATGATTATTGTTAATCTGTGTTCATTTTTATTTATGATCCTATCTCAATGCATTTTGGGTGCTACATTTGACTCAGCATAGTCATACGTTATGTGATAATAGAAAAATGCATATTAATGGTGTAAATGGGGCTTTATTTTTCATTCCTCCCTACTTCACCCACCTGTCATATAGAGACTTTTTACAGTCCATCAATCCCAGATGGATAAAAGCAAATCATTCTCACTGAATATCCTGATTTACTCTGAAATAAGTCACATTATAAAAGTAAAGTGGGTTGTGAATGTTTCATGTTGATTTTAAGCGTATACAACTAACATTTGGTGCATAAACTACTTAAAAAAAACCAGAAGCTCCATATTTAAAATCGCAACAGGATGACACTCCTCACACACAGATGTATTCCATATCCATCAATATATTCTGTCATCGAGTCATTCACCTTCACTTCACCAGAATAAATGTCTCTCGTTTGGCTGCACATATCCTGTTCACAGAGTGCCGAGCGAATGTTTTCATCCCCTTCTCTCCATGCAAACGACTGCTGAGGTAGAGCTGGCAGGTGTCGTTCCAGATGTTTCTCCCACACTGATGTCATTTAGAGCCAGCTGTTGAGGGAGAGGTGTCTCTGCTCCCCTGTCCGTCAGCGCGTGTGGGGAGGAGAGCAGGGGGAGGGTTGGGGGTGAGGAGGCTAATTTCTTTAATTGATTGTAAGTACAGCATGACAGGTCTCCTGATGCGGATGTACAAGCACAGGCCCTGGCACTTAAAACTCAGCCACCAGGGAGGCGATTGATCCAGCCCATCGATCCTCACTCTTTTGAATCAGGCTCTCGAGCGGGGCTGAAGTTCCTGAACAGTTCTAATGGAGAGAGACACTCCTGTATGGTTACAATACCATGACTGCAGGCGCTAAATACTTTGTGAGATTTGTGTACTTTTAAGTTTATAAGAGAGGCTTTTAAAAAAAGTTCAAGAGAGGCTGTTTCATGAGTGACTGATTGTACTTGAATGCAACTTAAAGGTATAGTTCACCCAAAAATGAAAATATTTCTTTTATTTTTTTATTTTTATTGTATGTTTTAGCCATGATTCCCATCCACTTCTATTATAAGACGGACAGACTGCAATGGTTTGTGTTGAAAATCTTTGTTTGTGTTCTGTTGAAGAAACAAAGTCACCTACATCTTGGATGCCCCTGCCCATGCTACTTTTTTGGGTGAACTATCCCTTTAAGAGTATTTATAAAATGTGGTAGAAACAGGGTAGTTTAGCCAGTGTTAGCCAGTGTAGTTTAACAAGGCTAAGCCTGTGTTTAGCCTTGACAAATCAGTTATCTTAATAAAATGACACTTAGGTTGATCAAGTCAGAAAAATAATGCAAATAATTAGCAATTATTCTCATAGGTTTGTCGATTATTTTGAATGACGTGAAGAAAATTTACGCTCCTGTTCAAACAAATAATATATATGTGTATATACTATATGTATGTCCTTACCTTAAAGAAGGAACAAACATATGACACTGAAGACTGCAATCATAGGAATAAATTACATATTTTATTTTATTTTTTTATTTTATTTTTTAAAGCAGTGCAGCCATGGCAAGCAAAAGAGACTTCTTTAAAAATTAAATTAAAATGAAAAACCCTAAACTTGTTTTTGGTAGTATATATGCATATATTTAAGACACCATCAATACTTGTAAATAATATATACTGTATGTATTTGTAAAGCATATTTGTTGAAATGCTCTACAGGTAAAGAATTTCTGCCAATTTAAAGTGCAATTTAATTCATTAAAAGGGCCACTTTAATTTATATATCAATTACAGAAAAAAAAAAATATTACAGTACTTTGCATTAAAATGCATCAAATTTTGCATGAAAATTCTGTCATCATTTACTCACCGTTGTATCATTCCAGACCTGTATGACTGCCTTTTGGCAGGAACACTCACACACTAAAAATATATATATATAAAAAAATAATAATAATAAGTGTTAAAACTAAGTGAAAATAAAAAGTCAATAGGTTAAAATTTTGTTTGGCTCTTTAAAATATCTTTGTGTAGGTGTGTGTGTGGGTTTTCTCCAGAAGAAAGAAAATTATACAGGTTTAGAACAATGTGAGATTGAGTAAATGCCAGAATTATAATTTTTGGGTGAGCTATCAAATCTCTGGATGTAAAGTAATGAATCTAAGCTGAGTGCCAGAACTGAGATTTGAACCACTAACTTCTCACTAAGCCTTTGTGTGTAGTATCATCATTTGCGCATTTTATCCCTGTATTTTTTTCCCGATACCCGTCTCCTCCATCACACGATGCCAGCGCTTACGTCTTAACGAGCATCAGATTACCAAACATAATCACCTCGCCGTCACGATGATGGAACCTTATGGCAGTCTTGTCTTCCAGAAGGTTCCATATTAAGCAGGGGTTGATATTTCCACTCATTCCCCCCAAGCCTTGATAACGTTAACCCTTCTAATGAAGCTATTGTGATGCTGTCCAGGGCCATTGTTTTCTCCAGGTCTCTTCTCCTCATCAGCTTGGCGTCCTCTTTGATGGTCTTACCTGTGTCTGTCACATCTGGCAGATGATGATTTGCTCTCATTTTTTATCCCTCCTGCATGGATGTATTTACATTCAAATTTACAGGCCGTGCTGTTGTTTGAATTCATGCTGGGTCCTGCCAGCAGTATATCTACTTGAGGCGAAATGTCATCTTGCATGGAACTATGGTATAATTTAATAGCAATTAACAATAAACAATAGTGTGGTGTCCACTCGTAAATCAGCAGACTGGGGTGGTGGAGAAGAAAACAAAAAAATGCTCTGTTTCTCTCTTTCTCTCCTGATAGAATCTTGACTGACTTTCCAAATTCACAGCCACTCATATAATTATAGTAAGGCACAATGGGGCTAAAATTATTATTGTTAACATAGCAACATAAATAATTTAAAAAATAATAAAAATAAAGTTTGTTTTAATTAAAATTACATGTTAATTTAATAGCAGCGTTCTGGGCATTTTACCCCACAGCATGAGTCCCACAGAATCTCAGTTTTCAAAAATACCCACATCAGCAAATGAGCAGAGTTTTCATTTTAATTTTTACTTTTTTTTATATACATGAATATTATTGAGAAGAAGCAGTCTCTTATACTCTACAATGTATTTATTTGGTTAGAATTACAATAAAACTGCAATATTGTGAAATATTATTACAATTAAAAATAACTGATTTCTATTTTAATATTTTATCAAATGTAATTCATTCATGTGATGGTAAATCTGAATTTCCTGCAGCCATTCTTCAGTGTCACATGATCCTTCAGAAATCATGCTAATATGCTGATTTTGTGCTTGAAAAACATAAATATTTTTGTCAATGTTGAAAACATTTGCTTAATAAAAACGGTCATACAGTACTTTTTATTTAAGACTCTTTGATGAATAGAAACAGCATTTGTTTAAATTAATTTATATGCAGGATTTAAAGGGATATTTCACCCAAAAATGAAAATTCTGACATTAATGACTCACCTTCAGGTCAGAGACTGACCCAGAAGAGAAGAATTGTTGAATACAGTCATTATTTGACTGTATGTTTTCTTTGCGCACAAAAAGTATTCTCGTAGCTT
Source organism: Carassius carassius (assembly GCF_963082965.1). Lineage (NCBI taxonomy): Eukaryota > Metazoa > Chordata > Actinopteri > Cypriniformes > Cyprinidae > Carassius > Carassius carassius. The sequence goes on along the minus strand of NC_081762.1, from coordinate 10,594,499 downwards.
CATAAAATTACAGTTGAACCACTGATGTCACATCGTCTATGTTAATGATGTCCTAACTACCTTTCTGGGCCTTGAACATGGTAGTTGCTTTGCTTTCTATGCAGGGTCAGAAAGCTCTCGGATTTCATCAAAAATATCTTAATTTGGGTTCCAAAGATGAACAAAGGTCGTGAGGGTGAGTAATTAATGACATCATTTTCATTTTGGGGCAGCCTGTCCCCAATAAGGTGGTTAATAAGTCAAAAGCAGCCAAAATGAATTCCCAGGTTGAGCAGAGCTGTAATCGAGTCACATGATGAAACGTGTTTAGCATGTTTTGGTCATTATTTCATAGTTTTTGGTGACTTTATCAATGATCTACAATATTATGTGGTGTGTCCAAACTTGTGCTCTAGATTGGTAGCATGATAATACAGCTTTATGGTGGCAGAACACAATAAGACAGAGTTCTCAAGAGCTGCCACTCGCTGGATGGCAGACAGATGTGCGCTGAGAAGTTCTTTGATGTCACAGTCTTTCAGGAAGGAGATTTCAGCTGTTGTCTGAGCTTCAAGGCAAATGCTACTGTGCCTCTCCTTCTGAACTAGAGATGGCATCTCTATAAAGCGTTCTCTTTAACAATCAGCTTTTACCGTTTGCCTCGTATTCACCATCAGACACCAGTTTAAGTTATTTTGTAGATACGCACAGCATGACTACTCAGCTCTTAGGGGACGAAAAAAAAATCTGTATTTTCCCTTTCTATATCCATAGCCAATTAGCATTATGCTACCATAACAATCGTGTATTGTCGAAATTGAGCGGAACGTTGCAGAGGCTTTCTTCCAAGCAAAACAAATTCGAGGTTTACCATAATCTTCCCCTCAGTGGTTTTCAAATCATTTGTTTCTTTTGAGCAGACTGAGGCGCCAGATAAGTAAATAGATTAGATATGAGATGTTAAATGAGGGCTGAGCAGAAGACACAGCTGTAGAGATAGCATACAGAAACTCAAAGAGTGTTTTCAAAGGCCGCTGGCTCTACTGCCGGGTGAATTTGTGCACCTTAAAGCACAGACATGCTCCATTTTTAGTAATTGTCCCAACTGAACACAGGAAAACAGTGAGATGCTAAGATCAGACCTCAGATCAGGAATCTGTTGATTAGCAAACCAGTGGAAGTATTTGTTCTCCATTTGTGCTACTCAAGGAAATCAGTTAAAATAAATGAATGGGAAGTGTGTGTTTAACATCTAATATCTTTCACTTTCCAGCAAAGATTATTGCCAAGGAACTAACACGAACACTTCCAAGTAAATGTCCTAGGCATTGCATTTACATTTGGGTTTGTACAGTATATAATCTTTTCTACAACCCAATTCTAATTGCCATAATGAAAACAAGTATTTTGATTTACTGTAATTAATGATTTTATTACAGTTTTTGCGTTAAGAGTAGGGAATTATAAGAATATAAATGATTAAAGAATATACATTAGAGAAATGAGAATTTGCTAAAAGTAATTAATGATTGATTGAATCGATGAATGATCTTTATTGAAATTATATACTACTGCTCAGAAGTCTGGGGTTAGTAATATTTTTTTAAAATCTGAATATTTTAAAAGATTTCTAAATATAAAGTTACTTATGGTGAATCGTACAGTTGTTTATTTGATTAAATATTTGTGAAATATTATTACAATTTAAAGTAACTGATATTTAGTTTAATACATTTTGAAATTTAATTCATTTCAGTAATGGCAAAGCTGAATTTTCAGCATCATTACTCCAGTCTAATATCACACGATCCTTCATAAATCATTCTAATATGCTGATTTGGCTCTAAAGAAAACAAATCTTATGATCATCAATGTGCTGCTTAATGTTTTTGTATAGATCATGTTTCTTTTTTTCCTCATAGTTTTTAATTGATAGGAAGATCAAAAGACCAGTATTTATTTAATTTATCAATATAATAATAATTTTTTTTATACATTTATTAGTCGTTTATTAATACAAACTTATTTTTTTCTGGGAATATAATATGGCCTGAATATGTGTTTGTGTTCATATTAAGCACTTTTTAACCAAAATGGCTTATGACAAAAGGCACAAATCATGTTAAATAGCACCAAGTGCCATGACATCATGTTTTCATTATGACTGCATTCAGTATTTAGAAGTAACGAACATTGAACTATTAGCTATGAAAAATAAAAAAAGCAGAAACTTTTTTGCCATCAGATTCTTTTCCAAAATGAGCACTGTAATGGCAGTCACCACTGGGCCATTTTTAAAAGAATATAAAAAATGAAATGTACTGTACATCTATTTTACAGCTGTGGAAAATGGGGTCGCTAGTTTCCCGGTCATGATAAATTCACTCCATGACATGATTCTGAAGATGCCATACACCTCTGATCTTTTTATTAGAAATCGTCTGCTGTTTGTAATGAAAACACTGGCAGCTTACGGTAATCACTGCAACCAATCTCTGCTTCTATTTCATCCGGCTGAATGATGTCATAAACCAGAACACATTCGATACATAATTTCTTCAAATGATGAATATTAGCCCCAAGCGCTGGGACCCTGCGATGCTTTTGGCTCGAATCAAATCCCCACCATTTGTGTAGAATAATCGCATTACTCTGGAATAAAGGATCAAGAAAAACTGCCGTGACGTACCTCGCTTAACATGTTGTGCGTTTGGTACAAAAGAAAACATTTTACATGTGTGTCATAACACAGACCGTTGCAGGCCGGACGAGCACTGAAGATGAGGTGTGTGACATAGGCGAGGGAGCGAGAGGGATGACACCTTGACAGAATTAACGTCCCCCTCCTCCTCGCCGGTCTGCCTCGACACCGAAAATCTTTATCTGTTATATGATGCATGAAAACACACTGTCTTGTTTTAGAACTGTATGCAACCTCTGACCTTCCCACCACAGATGCAATGTGACCCCCTCAGTCGCCATCCATTTCTGTGGCTGAGCAGATTCTATGAATTTTTATTAACGCCTCTTCTTTTTTTTTTTGCTTTTTTCCGCCGTCTCTTGACTCGTGACTTGAGCCTTTAAACAAATTGCTTGACACTTTGAAAATGAAGCTTTAGAAGTGGCCTGAGATAAGTCTAGTTTTTCTCGCTCTACCTGTGTTTTCTTCTTTTAAGGTGTATACCTGTATATTGCAAAAGTACGAAGAGAGAGAGAGAGAGGGAAAGAGAGGTGGCCCATAAATGACATGGTTTGTCATGGTTGGTACACGTTTTTCTTTTTGTTTTCTAATTGCATAAAGATTTGAGTTATCATGGGCTTGTTGTTTTTGTTTTAATAACACATTTTATAGGCAAAAACTTAAAGTCCTCTTTTGAAATGATTACTCAAGTGTTCAGAAGAATTTGTGATGTACTTTACATGGACAAAATTATGTAGATAACCATACACCACATCTGTGCAGAACATTGTAAGACATCATTAAATAGTTTGTTGAGCTTGATGAATGTTTAATTTCATAGATGTTGGTTTCCTTAACAGCATATGCTCTTCTTGGAAGGTTTTTCTTTAGATGTTGGAAGTGTTTAGTGTTTGCTGAGAGTAGTCAAGTTTTTCCAAGCTCAAAATCTGGGCAATCTTAGACAGTTATTTAACCTTAAGGAGCCAATATTGTTAGGGGTCATTATTAAAGGGTTAGTTCACCCAGATAGCAAAATTATGTAATTAATAACTTACCCTCATGTTGTTTCAAACCCGTAAGACCTCCGTTTATCTTTGGAACACAGTTTAAGATATTTTAGATTTAGTCTGAGGGCTCTCAGTCCCTCCATTGAAGCTGTATGTACGGTATACTGTCCATGTGCAGAAAGGTAAGAAAAACATCATCAAAGTAGTCCATGTGACATCAGAGGGTCAGCTAGGATTTTTTGAAGCATCGAAAATACATTTTGGTCCAAAAATAGCAAAAACGACGACTTTATGCAGCATTGTCTTCTCTTCCGTGTCTGTTGTGTGAGAGAGTTCAAAACAAAGCAGTCTGGATATACGGTTCACGAACAAATCATTCAGTTCACCGAGCCGAGCCAGATAAGAAGAATCGAGTAGCTGATGATACGCATGTGTGATTCTGGCTCGGCTCGGTGTTCATCTTCAGTTCTCTCTTCATAGCAGTTCAGTCAGTGTACTGTTTGAGTGCATGCATTACTCCGGGATATTGGTTTGTTTGAAGTCAGAGGGAGTGTCAGCCACATTAAAAAAGTGAACAGCTTAAGTCATTTGTGGATTAATGCATATTAGAGATGCGAACCGTTTAAAATGATTCAGTTCGATTAGGTGAACTGAATGATTCGTTCGCGAACCGGATATCCAAACTGCTTTGTTTTAAACTCTCTCACAATAGACACGGAAGAGAAGACAACCACATCATCGACTCTCCTTCCGGAGAAACTGCGGTGGGAGAACCACACTCACGACTGTCACGCCCTACTGGACTATGGGGCCGAAGGTAATTTCATTGACTCTCTCCTTGCATGTCACTTGAACCTTCCTGTCCTTCCTGTGTCTCATCCCAACCATGTCACCACACTCAATGGCCAGGAACTGCCACACGTCACCCACTACACTGAACCCATCACTCTGCTCACCTCAGGCAACCACAGTGAAACCAAATCCTTTTACCTCATGGATTCCCCTGTAGCTCCCATTGTTTTAGGTCACCCCTGGTTAATCAAACATAATCCACGAGTGGATTGGGGTTCCAACACTGTCACCTTGTGGAGTGAAAGTTGTCATGAGTCTTGTCTGGTTTTTGTCTTTCAGAAAGAGACCATGGTGTTATCAAACGTGCCCGCAGAGTACTTGGACCTGAAGGAGGTGTTCAGTAAGTCCCGTGCTGCTTCTCTTCCTCCGCATCGTCCCTACGACTGTGCTATAGATTTAGTGCCAGGTAAGTCTCCGCCTAAAGGCAAACTTTACTCTCTTTCTATTCCGGAGAGGGAGGCCATGGAGAAATACATTTCTGATTCCTTGGCAACGAGGTTAATCCGCCCTTCCTCTTCTCCAGCGGGGGCGGGATTCTTTTTTGTGGGTAAGAAGGATGGTTCTCTGCGACCTTGTATTGATTACCGAGAGCTGAACAACATCACAATAAAGAACACCTATCCGTTACCGTTGATGTCTTCAGCTTTCGAGAGGTTACAGGGAGCATCCGTATTCACAAAATTGGATTTACGTAACGCTTATCATTTGGTCCGCATCAGGAAGGGGGATGAATGGAAAACCGCCTTTAACACCCCTACAGGGCACTTTGAATATTTGGTGATGCCGTTCGGGTTTTTCAACTCGCCAGGAGTTCTCCAAGCACTCGTTAATGACGTGTTGAGAGACATGGTAGATCAGTTTATATATGTTTACCTGGATGACATACTGATTTTTTCTTCATCTCTCCAGGAACATGTTCAACACGTCAGACGAGTGCTCCAGAGATTACTCGAGAATGGGCTTTTTGTCAAGGCGGAGAAATGCGTATTCCATGCACAGTCTGTTCCCTTCCTAGGGTATATCGTCTCGTCCGAGGGAATACGTATGGATCCTGACAAAGTTAAGGCTGTGATAGATTGGCCATTTCCAGATTCCCGTAAGGCCCTACAGCGGTTTCTGGGGTTCGGCAATTTCTATCGACGTTTCATTCGTAGTTTCAGCTAACTAGTCTCACCTCTGACGGCCTTGACCTCCCCCAGTACTCCGTTCAGGTGGTCGGATGCAGACGAAACTGCATTTACCAACCTCAAGAGCCGCTTCGTTTCGGCTCCCATCCTTGTAGCCCCTGATCCCACACAGCAGTTCGTGGTGGAGGTCGACGCATCAGAGGTGGGGGTAGGAGCAGTTCTTTCCCAACGTGCTGCCTCGGACGATAAGATGCATCCTTCCGCGTTTTTCTCTCATCGGTTATCTCCTGCTGAACGCAATTATGACATTGGTAACAGAGAATTGTTGGCTGTCAAATTAGCTTTAGAGGAGTGGCGTCACTGGTTGGAAGGTTCAGGGGTACCTTTCATTGTTTGGACCAATCACAAGAATTTAGAGTACATTAGAACTGCCAAAAGACTCAATTCCAGGCAGGCTCGGTGGGCACTTTTTTTTGATTGTTTTGATTTTACTCTGTCGTACCGCCCGGGTTCCAAAAATGTCAAACCCGATTCTTTGTCACGTCTTTTTGATCCCTCTGTCCGCCCGGTGACTCCCGAGTGTATTTTACCTGAGAAAATAGTCGTCTCACCACTCGTATGGGAGGTCGAATCGAAGGTCAAGACGGCCTTAGAAGGGGTAATGCCTCCGCCCGATTGCCCACCGAATCTTTTATTTGTGCCGGAAGAGTTACGGTCCGAAGTTATTCAGTGCGGTCACTGCTCTAACGTTGCTTGTCATCCAGGGATAAGCCGAACCAAGGGGTTAGTTAAACAGCGATTCTGGTGGCCACTTATGGCTCGTGACGTCCACGATTTTGTTTTGGCTTGCTCAGTTTGCGCCAATGGTAAGTCGTCTAACCGGCCTCCTGATGGGCTTCTTAAACCGCTGTCTGTCCCTTCGAGACCCTGGTCACATATCGCACTAGATTTTGTTACCGCCCTCCCGCCCTCTAATGGCATGACGGTCGTTTTGACCATAGTGGACCGGTTCTCGAAGGCGGCACATTTCATTCCCTTGCCCAAATTACCAATAGGCCAAGTAGACAGCGGTCACTGTCCTAGATCACGTCTTTCGGTTACATGGCCTCCCGGTAGACGTGGTTTCTGACAGGGGACCCCAATTTATATTCAAATTTTGGAAAGAATTTTGTAAGTTGCTAGGAGCGACGGTCAGCCTGTCTTCGGGTTATCATCCCCAGAGTAATGGGCAGTCTGAGCGAGCCAACCAAGATTTAGAGAGAACGTTGCGATGTTTGGTCTCCAAGAATCCTTCTTCCTGGAGCCAACAACTCTCTATGGTGGAGTACGCTCACAATTCGTTACCAGTGTCAGCCACGGGCCTCTCTCCATTTCAGTGCAGCTTAGGTTACCATCCACCAGCTTTTCCCAGTCTGGAATCTGAAGTCGCGGTCCCCTCTGCTCACGCATTTGTCCAGAGGTGCCACCACACCTGGACCAGAGCCCGCGAGACTCTGCTCCGGATGAGGGAGTGCACTAAGGCCAAGGCCGATCGCCACCGGTCAAAGCCTCCCGTTTACGTCGTGGGTCAAAAGGTGTGGCTTTCTTCGAACAATATTCCTCTCCGTTCCGTTTCTAACAAATTAGCTCCCAAATTCATTGTCCCGTTTACTATCAGCAAGATCATTAGTCCGGTGACAGTCCGCCTCAAACTACCTCCAGCGTTGTTTCATGTTTGTAACCTATGCCTTGCTTTCCTGTGTGTTTCTACGTTGGATGTCCGTGTCTCCCCGGAACCCCGTCCACTCTACGCAACCCACCACCGAGCAACACCACTTACCTTCGGCTCGCTTCCCCGCAGTTCCTGTGTCACCCTCTCCTGCTGCCAACTCACCTCCGCCTTCCGGATTCGTCATTCCTCACCACCATCTTGGACTGTGCATTCCTCCCAGCGTTATTTGTGTCTCAGTTTTGTATTGTCTCATTGTCTTCATTAAATCTCATTAATCTCGCACTTGCTTCCTGCCACTCCTTCACCCAGTCGTTACATATTGTTAAAGGGATCATATGATGTGATTTCAAGTTTTGCTTTGTCTTTGGAGTGTTACAAGCTGTCCGTGAATATATTAGATCTGTAAAGTTGCAAAGACTAAAGTCTCAAACCCAAAGAGAAAAATTAAGACTTGTCCATGCCTTCCTAAAATGCCTCATTTACTCATATCACTGTGTTGGAAGATTTGCATAACAGCACCCAAATGTTTGTGCAAAGAAAAAGCTGTATCTTTTATTCTCACTGTAGTATTGTTGCTGCCACTGTGAGACACTGTAGAGACACTGTGTGTTTCCAAATATGGTAAGGTAAGTAACATTTTTATATCACATGCTAGAGGTATTCGGCCATTCACAATGCACTGGATAGTTGGCAAAAAAAATAAAAAATAGCATTATTAAAAAATAAACAACGAGCAATTAGGAATGCATATTTGATTTAATTTTTATAAAAAAAAAGAAGACTACTCACATTTTTCTGTTGTTCTATTATTGTATGTAGACAAAGAATGACAAAGAACTGGCAAGTAACACATAGAATTAAACATGAAAGACTGAAATAGTATTTTCTTGTAAAATGTACTTCAATAATCACCAATAATACTCCAGTAATATGTTTCCCCGTTATAAAGTCCTGTTCGCAGCAAAGATGATAATTGTAAAGTAATCAATAAAGATATTAATTCTAAAAATCGTTGTCAATATTTAAGAATAGCAGTCCTCACCACAGCTATTACGATAAAGACACACAGAAACTATGTCGCTGGAATCACTTTCCAAAAAAAATTTCTCCACTGATGAACGATAAAAACTTTGACACCTAGTCAGAATCAACCCTGCTATAACGAGTTCGAGAATTTAAAGCGGCAGACGAGTGTGAGCTCAGAATAAACAGATGATATCCTTCACTGGTTTGGATGCTTATATAGTTTTCTATCTTTATAGTTATCGTTCTTGGTGTGAACAGGGCTTAAGGAATAGTTTTTCCATTTTTTTTTTATCATTTACTTCCCCTCATGTCATCCAAACCCGCATTATTCATATTTTTTTATTGGTGTGAAGAGCTTTATTTTATGTATCATTTAGTAAAAAGTCCGCAATTCAGATCTGGTGGTTTAATGATGCTCAGGAGAATGTGTTTGTCGTTAAAAGCAAAGTGCACAGAAGAATGTGGAAAGAAAAACTTTTTACGTGTACCATCAACACGGCAGATTTGAAGTTGAAGTTTAGTCTGTTAATACCTGACAAACCCCAAACTTTGAGAAGTAGTGTTGTAAACTAAGAGTAACGTGAGTATGTTCTCCATATCCATGTGGAGTAACAGTGATTACCTTCCTGAACTGCTTGTGTCATGCACAATATAAATGCAGTTACAGTTGTTTCCAGCTCGTGTATTTCCTTATGCAAGCCTGGCTAACCTCCATGCCGAAACAAGTCAATTAATTCTTGGAAGGTTTACTTTTTCTTCTTTTTCTTCCCTTAAACTGAACCCCATGGTGCTTTGGAATTAGGGAGCCCACGCTGTCTGTACGACATATTTCCACTTGTAGATTTTGATTAAAGACTTTAAATGGTGAGGCAGATATGCTGCCATCTTTAGAGGCACTGACATCCCCAGTGTGGCGTAGCGTCCCGAGGTCCCACACAGTGTTCTGAATGCATCAATTAGCACAATCAGTGGTCCCCACCCCCTCTGCTTTACTTCCCATTTTAATATCTCATTGGGAAAGCTGCAAAGGGATACAATTAATTTTTGACACAAATATGAAGGTGCTAATTCATTCGCGAGAAGTTCTATTCTTACAACATTTTGATTAATTGTGTGCTTTTTTAATGCATTTTGAGGACTTTGCTCAAACTTAGACAGCCTGTTGAATGTCACATCATTTCATATGTATGCACAGACAGAATATCTAAAATGAGTTTCTAAACGTAACTAGGAGGACAGAGTTTAATAACTAGATCTTTTCTGTATCAAAACATCCCAAAATCTTTAGGGTTAGGAATTTAAATGCTTGCCATACAATACAGTTCAAATTTGGGGTAAGTAAGTGTGGAGACTTTCGACATTTGAAAAAATTTGTATTTTGTACATATATCCCAGGATTCAAAGAAGAAGCGGTGGCAGCCCTCTTCAATGACTACACAGAGCCCCTTGTCACTCCACTCAGCTCCACACTACGCCAGTCCATCAACCACACGCTGCTCTGCCATCCAGTATTTAATTAGCCAAGTATTTATTTTCAAAATGTCATCACCTAGAAATAAAGAAAAATGAAGGCAAGGGAGCATAGTTGTGTAAATCAGTGAGTTTTTTTCAAGGTTTGGTAAAATGTTAATGCTTTGTAAATCAGCGGGGATTTACCACTGATATAGTCGGGAGCAACAGGCTGGCCTTATCCCATTGTCTAATAGGGTTCAAATATTTCAACATGCCAGTCAGCCGCGACCATCTCCACCGCAAACATTGGGAAAAATGATATTAAATCACAGATGCACGTTTGTGCTAATGACTGGGGTGCCACTGTATATTTCAGCACTAATTCATTAAGGCGGGGACGGGGGACAGGGGGACACTGGGAGATAGTCGGAGCTGGGCGAATCTCCACTGCCTGATTGAGGCTGTTATGTTTTATGGGAGCCATTTTTCAAAAACGCCCATGACAGCACTTGAGGTTATTAAACTGCTGGATCAAACTAAAGACTGAAGAGAGATGGGGGAAGAATAGAGGTTATGGAAGTTCAGACGTCGAACGTCGCCGGTCAGGTGGACAGAAAATGGGGCCGGGGGTGTGGGGTGGGGGCTGTAATTGGAGGGAGAGGATGTGATTGGAGGTGTTGTTGGCCAGGATAGTCTGTGAACTTATGACCGAAGACGTAAATTTATAGGGTAAAGCATCAGGTGCGAAACGCTGCATTCTGCCTGTGGTGTGATGTCTTTTGGAAAATGGATCATTGAATGAGCTTAGGGATGCACCAATAAATTTCATTAGTGGTTTGATAACACAATAATAATTATTATTAATATTTTACAAATAATAGATAACAGGGTAACAATTTACTTTAAGGTGTTCTTTAACATGTACTTACTATTATAATAACAATAAAATATGCACAATTACATGCAAGTAACCCTGATCCAAACCCTAATTCTAATCCTAACCCTAACAATATAGCAAGTACATGTAGTTCATTAATATGCTAATAATACTCAGTACCTAAATGTATAATTACACAAGGACATATAAGATATTATTATATTCATTTATTATTATTATTATTAATTGTAAATATTTTCCAATAACCATTTTTTTTAATAAATATGTATAAATAAATATAAATATATATATATGAAGAGTTCAGATGCAAAAGCCTCTAAGTGCCATCTGAAATTTTCATCTAAAATTAGGATTTTTATCAAGCTCCTATGCTTAGGTTGAGTCATTTTACTTTAATGGCAATGTGCAGGTCCTTTTCCAGGCTATTAAAGTGAAATAACCGAACATAAATATAGGAGCCTGATAAAAATCCTAATTTTAGATGAAGATTTCAGATGGCACTTAGAGGCTTTTGCATCTGAACTCTTCATATATATATATATATATATATATATATATATATATATATATATATATATATATATATATATATATATACCGATAACCAATAATTAATGTTTTAGGTTTAAAATAATTATTATTTTATTCATAACAGATAATTTGTATTTATTTACCAATTTAATAACCAATAATTGTTCATATATTTACAGTAAACCCACTAAATAACTGATAATTATGAATATTTTATTGATAATATTATAGATATTTTATTGATATTTATGACCATAATTTATAAAGATAACCAATAATTACTAACATTTTAATGCCAGTAAGTGACATTTTACTTATTAAATTAAATAATAAACCAAATTATTCAGACTTATTAAAAATATAAAAAACTTTTAACAATATAACAAATTTTACATGTTACATTTTACTAGCACATATTTAATTTGTTATATAAATATATTTTTGTTATTATTAATATTTTATTAATATTCAAAGGGTTTTTTATTGCTTTGCTTTTGCCACCAGGCTGTGAGTTGCAATAGTTTTACCACTGTAAAGTAGGTTAAGCGTGCCCAGATTCCATGATAAAATCATTATAATGCATGGTCTCTTGTAGATTATTGCTTTTGTGTTATATTAAATGCATAGATAATAATTTACCCTGACAAACACTTTAGCTCTCTGAAAATGCCTGTCTGAAAAGCTATGGCTTGAAAACATTTATTGAGACATAGAAAATGTTGCAACAGACAATCTATTTATATTGTGATGTGTGGGAGATAGCGATGTGGAGATGTGTGAGTGTGTGTTGCAGACTGTAAGGATTTTTTTCTTGTGTCAGCTCTGATTCAGGTGTGTGGAGTGCAGGAGAGAGAGAGAGGAGAGGACACATTTGACCGTTCTGACCTTGACACACAAACACACACACCACATACTCCCTGAGCTTGCCCTTCTCCTCCAGAGAAACGCTTTCATTTTCCTCAGCAAGGTTACAATCAACATATTTAACTTAACGTCGGAATAATGTGTGTGATTAATTGGGCGGCAGCGAGCACCTCATGGAAATCTGTGCGTTCATACATTTACTTCCATGTTCCAGACTGACAGCACTCTCACTCACTCTAACTTGCTCTTCTCACTGATTAAAATAATCCTCAAAATGGCAGATTTTACTTTATTTTCTGACATCGCAAAAACCTCCCCTCCACCACAGTCATACACGCACTCAAATATAGATACCTGCACACCCACAAGAACGTTTTATTGCTCAGATGTTGCTGTAGCTTAGCATAGAAGTCTTTAAAACTTAAAAATTGTAGTTTTGTAGCTTTTAGTCAAAATGTATGTTAGGTCCTCTACTAATTATGCTAGAACACTCTATATACAAGATTGTTCAAGAGTTTAGAGTCGGAATAACATTGGTAACCAAAAAGTTTGGTGCCCATTGACTTTGACATTTTTGGGTGAACTATCAAGAAGAAACATTTGAATGATTTCTCATGAATCCACAGATTCCCATGCACATAGCATCCGAAATTATCAGTTAAGTTTCCTCGCATTCAAAAGTTTCACGCATGCGTATCTCGTGACCTTTCCATGCGTGTGCAGATGTTTGTGTCTATAAGCGCATATGCGAGTTTGAGACGTGCAAGTGGGCACACGTTAGCGTCGACGGCGCAGCAGTAAAGGAGTCAGTCAAGGAGCTTTGTGTTCCTTGCTTATTACCGCTCTCTCCCTGAGGAACGCATCACACATCGTCAGTGGCAGGCTGGGAGAGGAAGTCCCCAGCGGGAGAGAAATATCAGGGGAATTAGGATTCATTTAGCCCTTAAGAGCCTCTCCCCTGTCTACTGCACACAAACACATGGCTGCAGATAGCGACTGATAACCATCGCAGTAGAATGTACTACCATAGAGTGGCCCGGTGCACAAATTCCCGCTCTCTGAGGTGGGCCACTCGCCCCTGACACCATGTGGGCTGCGCGGAGTGGATTACTGCTCTGAGATGAAGGCTACAGACATAAGTACCCGTGAAACAGCTCGTTCATTTTGAGCCACGTAATGGTGGCCTGTAAGTCAAAATGGCAGACATGCGCCTGCTGTGATGGACCACAGCCTGTGTTCTAGGCAGGACGTTCAGTTCAGGGTAGAGATACGCTCCATTTCAAAACCTAGCATGCTTTTTATTTAGCAAGGATACATTACAATAATCAAAAGTGATGCTATAGTTAATGTTATTGGTGTAATAGTTTTATAGGGCAGTAGTGGCCTAATTGATAGAGAGTTGGACATGTAATCCGCAAGTTGCAGGGTTCGAGTTTCAGGTCCAGCAGGGATTGCAAGTGGGGGGAGATGAGACCCTTGAGTAAGGCACCAGACCCCCAACTGCTTCCCAGGCACAGCAGTATTGATTGCTCATTCATAGTAAGAAATGCTTCTTAAGCACCAAATAAGCATAATAGAATGATTTCTGAAGTATGTGATACTGAAGACTGAGATAGATATTTGTCATAGTTCTCTTGCTTCATCAGACTTCATTTTGCTTCATTTGCTTCTTGCAGTGCATTTTGAGTTGCCTTCGCCATGATAGATAAATGCAATGCTGCCCTTGAATTCGGCACAAACACAACAGAATCAGTTTAGCATTAATATGAAATTAAAATTCACCCTGTTCACGTTCGTCAATCATTGTGATCATTCATCAAAATCGTCTCGTCCACCTTAGCAACAACTTTTCTATTTTCCTGATGTCACCAGCCACTCATATTTGTAACTTATTATCATCAGACTGACTTGTTGAGTCTCTCTATTAACTGACAGCATGTATAAATGAGATTTAATGACACCAGAGATTTGCAATTAACAATTTTGAGATGCTGTGCTGGGGAGCGCCCTCTCTGGACTGTAGGAATGAATCATTGAAGTTTAGCTGTATTTGTCGTGGTTATTTTCTGAACAGAATTTAAATAAATGGATGACATAGCCAGTGACTTTAATCTCTGATGTTAGTGATTAGTGCATGTAGATTCACATGATAAACCAGTATGGAGCATCTATAAGCACTGAAATCTATAAGCACAGTCTTCACAAGAATGAAGAAAGGATTAATAGATGTGTCCCATTTTGATAGATAGCCCCCCCCCCCCACAAACACACCTCCCACCCCGGCAGATTATATAAATGATCTTATAAATGTCAGTGTCATCAAAGTGTTCAGTTTTGTTTGCTGAGGATACTTTTCATAAATAGGGTAAAAAAAGTCCCGCCATTTTTTTTCCATTATTTGCTGTTTTCTAGCAATAAACATTAAATATAAATACAAAAGACTTAATTTAAAAAGTGAATAAATAATTTATATATTTTAAATTAATAATTAAACCAAATGTTGGCTAATGGGTAAAAAAAAAAAAAAAAAAGAAAAATTTTTTTTTTTTACATTGATTGTGCTTGGTGTGTACTAGTAATCTGGTTTGGCCTTGCCTGAGCAAACCACAGGTGAGCGCCCGTGCGTGTGTGTGTGTGTGTGTGTGTGCATGTAGAGAGAGAGGCCCAGCAGATCATGTCCCGCCACACCACAGGAGTGATAAGAGGGAATAAGCTGTCAGTGGCGCGCTGGTCGGACTGTATTGTTCATATTTAGATGGGAGAACAATACAGCACTGTCAGGCTCCTATAGCTCATAATCTGCTGATGCTGACCAAGTGTCAGGTTGATCCATGAGCTGCACCCAGGATTGGCTGTGGCTCCCGCATCCCTAAGCAAAGCCCCTGCAGGAGTGTCAGGGGAAGTACAAATGGGGCTCGCATCTGCCGGACTATAGATAGATACATACATAAAAGAGAGGGCTGAGGAAGACAAAGAAGAGAGAGAGTGAGAGAGAATGCTGGGAGGAGACCAGAAGGGTTCAAGTGGTCCAGCTGTGGAAACAAAAGGAAGCGATTGTGAAAGAATCAAAAGGAGAGAATGGAAAAGAAAGAGTCTTGGGGAATCCTTCAGAACATGATTTCACAGTCAACGTTATATTAAGGTCTGACTCAGGTCTGCGGAGCGGCTTGTTTTAAATCAGTGGTACATGTGCTAAAATGGGTCATGGCCGAATTGTACGAGTATGGGATGTCAGTGAGTGTGATGGATATAATGAATAGTGTTGGCAAAGCTACTCTAATACTAACTCAGCAAGCTACAAGCTATTGAAAGTACAATTGAGGTACTCTATTAAGAATGTTGTTCACAACACTATAAACAAATAGTAAAATAGCTAACATTTTTGAAGCAGTTTAAGAAAGGAAAATATTTTACAATATATAACAACCAGATGATGAAATGTATAATTTAATCAAAGAATTTCTAGAAATGTAAATTAAATACAGCCAAAAACATGGCTCACATGAAGGACTGGCGATTTTTTAAACCATTCAAGCACAATAAGATGGGAAAGACAATTTTATTATTGCATGCTGTCTAACAGACTTTAGTGTGCACACAGAAAAGTTTGTAAATACTGAACGATCTTATCGTGCTTGAATTAACAAATGCGCAAAAACTTTAGTATCCTCGTAAACGCAGATGGTTAGGTTTTAAAGTCCCCATGAAGTCAAAACTGAAGTTTTTAGTTTTTTAGTATAAATATGTTCATCTTAAGTTTATCTATTAGCTAGTATGCTCCAAAATAATGACATAATTCACATTTAGAAGATAGCATTCTGAACGTACGGTCTCTAAACAACGGCCTGCACTTCAGCTCCTCATCAAACTTTCTGTCCAATCAAAATCTCTGTAGAATCCGAAGCATCCCGCTCCCTAGATTATAAATAGACACTGAAGCTGAAGCTGAAATCGGTCACTTGTTGGAGGAGAAACGGTTAGACAGACAGCAGTAATGAATAGAACAGATAACACTGATGCCATGCACAATTTTCAAACTACACATCCTCATCATCATTATAAATCACTGTTTTGCTTTAGTAACAGTCTCACACTGAATCTAAAGGGGTAATATGTTAGACTGTCATATGCTGTAAAATGTGGCTTTGCCAAGCTCGACGGCTCTGGCCCAAACTGTGATATAAACAAATGCTATCAGCTATTTAAAAAAGATGGTAAATCCTGCACTGTCTTCCTGTTGCAGTTGAAATTACATCAACGCATAGAATAATGCTGCATGTTTCAAAGCACTTCAGTGGAACATAAAAAGTTGCATTGAGCCCTGTAAAATCTCAAAACCTAGAAAACATACTGATGAAGGACAACTTTAAACTAAATGTCTCAAACAAGTGCAAAATGCCAAAGACTTTGACGTCAAGCAGTGATTTCTGAGAAAGAAAATCGCTAATGCATTTCTGTATCTGATCTATATAATGAATTTATTTAATAAACCAATTCAGTGAAATGAATCATATTTCTAATGCTACATAATACAGAGAGAAAGAACATTTTAGGAGTTCTCTATCCATCTGATTTCTATTAAGGTCTCTGTTGTCATTAAATGAATCGAGCAAGAAAAATCCTGGTGCTCTTGACACATGGCAATGAATCTGAACTGTCTCAAGCAGCTTTTTACAGCCTGGATACTTTCATTCAT
The DNA here is from genome assembly GCF_963082965.1 of Carassius carassius. Taxonomy (NCBI): domain Eukaryota; kingdom Metazoa; phylum Chordata; class Actinopteri; order Cypriniformes; family Cyprinidae; genus Carassius; species Carassius carassius. Next base: position 10,577,676 of record NC_081762.1, on the reverse strand, counting down.
GACATGTTGCAAATTTGAAGGAGGGACTATTGTTCAGAAAATGAGCCTTTCTTTTCAGTGAGAACAGAAATTAGCCATGATGGTCACGACAAACTGATAAAGAGGTCTTGGGACAATGCTTCCTGTAGACACTGGACCGGATTCGCCAGAGAGAGAGAGTTTGACTGTGGCCAGTAATGAATCACTTACAATAGAAAAGTGAATGCAGACCATTTTTGGTGGGTTTAAAATCATAAATGTGAAATGTGTTTCATTTTATTAAAGTGCTTACATTAATTATTTCATTAAAACTTGTGTGTTATTTGAGCTGAAATGCTGCAAATATTTTCAGTTGAACTTAACTTGTACTGAACTCCTAAAATAGTTTATGTGAATTATTCACTACTGTTCATAAGTTTGGAGTCTTGAAGTGTTTTTATGTCTGTCTGTCATATATTATAATATAAATAAAAATACACAAATATTGCTGATAAAGATAAACAATTTTAGATGAAAATATATTTACATTAGGTTAAAGCTACTTTTTTAATAATAGATTTTTATTGAGCAATAGTTATAAATTGAGAAAAAGTGACAAACATTAAAAAATCTTACCAACCACAAACTTTTAAATGGTAGGCCTATAGTCTATATGTAGATAAATCAACCAATCAGTGATCAATATTTATAGTAGCTTATAAAGAGGACACCTTGTCCCAAATGTAGATTAAACCCTAGTAAGTCCACTAATTGGTTATTTAAAGACTGTTGGTTAGTAGTCTGCTATGGACCCCACATCCGTTGGGGGCACATGAGGACCCTTCTGAGACCCAAAATGACAAGCGGCCATTGCAAGACCTCAAGTGCATCATTTGGGACGGGCTCCTACTCCAAAGAGCATCTGGTCTCTTCCCATGATCCTTTTCCCCCTAAGCCCCACCACAGCCCGCAAGCCACACAGAGCAGAACTCAGTCTCCCTCCATCTGCAGAAATCATTAATCCTTCCCTCAGCACTGTAAGTCATAGAGACAGATTTCACTTTGAGCGATGCGAGTGATCAAAGCAGGCGCTTCACTCTGTGACAGGACCGCAGAAGGCACTGAGGACTCCTCTCTTTAAGAACACTGTACACCTAATCATCTGCAATGTCTGTGACAATACAATTAACATATTTATATTTTCTTTGTCTCTGACAAGAGATGTGTGACAATGTTCTCTCTCTCTCTCTCCCGGACTCCTTCTCTTTCACAAACACATAAATACATAGACGCAATAGCAGAGGATGGCAACGTCTGCAGGTTTGTTCGTAATGAATTCCTGGTTGTGAAGACACTGAGACGTTGGATTGTGTGTTTACAGGAAATGAGCTGTGGTAGAGGATGTTTGCTTCTTGGAAAGTATTATTACTGTGCATATGTGCAAGGAAAAGCAGGAAAACATCCTCAGCCTTTGCGATGCTAGGTGCAGTATAAGGAGTTCTGCTAATGACTGTTGTTTCAAAAGCATCTTGGTGTAGCGCTTCCTGTTAGGGATCCTGTATGGATGTGCTAGTACTGATTTGAAGTTGTAGCAACATTGTATCTCGGCTGTCTGTCATCATGTGTAATGATCTACAACAAATTCATATGAGCTATAGACTTGGTAGAAATGGAATAACAAGTTTAAAAGAAATGGAGTAAAACATGGAGAAACTATCTATCTATAATCTATCTATATCTGTCTGGCTGTCTGTCTGTGTGTGTTTTTCAAAATATATTTTAAATATAAATAATATATACAAATATTGCTGAAATAGATATTAACATATATTTGCAACATTTTCACAGTTGAGCTACTTAGATCTTCTTATTTTTTACTTATTTTCATTTATATTCTTAAATTCTAAATATACAGTATATAACATTTTTCATTGAATCAAAATTTACATTAAGCTTGAAAATATATTTCATATATATTCTTAAAATACATTTTGTAATTTGTATTTTGGCATTTCAAGGTTTAAATGAACTATATAATAGATTTGAAAATCATATTTTCTATAAGCCTCACTTTTACCAAATAAATTTGGTGAATGAAAAAAAACAACAACAACATAACATGATGTTGATTTAATACCTTAATTCATCAAATTCAAATTTTAATTATATGTCTCGTAAGGGTTCAGACTACTCTGATTGCACTGTATGCTTTTGTCAAGCAGTAAGTTCTGAGAAAGAAAATCTCTAATGCATTTCATTCACTAAAAACAACCGGTTCATAAGAGTCATTTATTTATGAATGAGTCTACACTAGTTGCACTCTATACTTTTGATTCACGTAAAGTACTGGTTCACAAGAGTCATTGATTTATGAATCAGTATACACTGGTTGTGCTCTATGCCTTTAATGCACTAAAAAGAATTGCTTCATAAGAGTCTTTTGTTTGCGAATCATTCCTGACTGATTGCTCTATAGATTTAAATTCACTGAAGAGAATCGGTTCATTAGAGCCATTTCAGTCAGTCTACACAGTGTCATGCAGCCCATGAAAACAACTCCATAGAAAGCCATTATTTTGCATTAAAAGTCCTGTTTATCATCACATTCTGTTCGTATTTTGGTGTATGACTGGCACACAGTAAAAGATTTTCAGAATCAGGTTAGAAATAAGTGTTTTTTTTTTTACCCAGCACTAACCGTCATTTAAATGTGCTATAATATTGAGCTAGCATCACTGTTTCTGTGTATATACACTGTATGTTAGCAGTCTTCTGCTTTATAGTGCTGGTAGAGTTAGAGTCTCGTTTACCAAAATGTGTCAGGGAAGTGCTGTTAGGTCCTTTAAGGCCGTTCTAGTCAGGTTCTGTCAGAAATTGTCTCCCTGTATACTAATTATTTCTGTCCTTGAGATGTATTTGAGCAATCCCCTCCTTCAACCGCTTAGCACGTAATCAAGTCTCTTATCAAGCCTTTCTTGTCGTTCTCTGTTTAGTTCGCTGCTGTTCTGAGAAACAGGTGATTGAGAGGAAGTTTGAGTGGTGCTAGTTGTTCTTTAGGGACCTACAGAGGGGTCCCTTCGAGCTGGAAGGCCCTTGGCCGTAGCTTTACTGCTGTCTGGCCGTGAATGGCAGCGGAATCTGAGGAAGCAGCTCTGCTAGCGATGAGGCCATAACAACCTAATTACAAGCAGATTCTTTTTTTGTGTAATTACACCGCTAGCTCAGTTTTCATTGTTGACTAAAGGGGTTGTTTTGGCGTGAAAGAGCGCTTTCTTCTTCTCCCCACCCCTCGTTAGCCTTCTTTCTCTGTTTCTGCCTCTCTCATTCCACACAATTTATTACGCCAGCCAACAGATTCGATGGAAACCTCCCAGTATAGGACAATCTGTCATCTCAACATTATCAGCAAGCCACACCGCCTTCCATATTGTGCTACAAGAGCTTCAGCAAATTGCTATTTTTATGAGACATGATAAAGGAAATGCTACCTTATGTTCACATTTTTTACAGTCTGATGTTGGTGGGCGAAAATGGTTGCAATTTGCCAGAGAAAACATCATGTGTGGCACGAGTGAGCGAGAGAGAGGGAGGGAGATTTAGGTTCAAAGATGTATTTTCTCCGCTATGCATCACAGTCGTCCTGCATTCATCCAGCGTTTTAATTATGAAGTTTGGCAGACTAAACAGCTGAATGGAAAACACAAAGACTGTAAGTTTGGTTGTATAGAAGTTGACTAAAGGTTGCAGTTAACTGTTTCGGGCTACAGCGCAAGGTCATGGGTGAGTGTGAAATGCAAAGGCTGAAATGCTCCCAGTGAATGTGAAAGCCCAGATAGAAAGAGAGAAAACCAGGTCTTGTTCTGGGTGTAGTCTGCATCTCTCCCTCCTTCTCTCAATCTGTCTCTCCTCCCCAGCCTTGTGCCTGCTTGACAGCCTGGGCAGCACCAAACTGACAGGCCCTCAAACTGCAGCCCAGAAAGCAAGCATTAATTAAGTCATTGCCGGACTGTAATTTCCTTGAGAAGTAAAAAATTCTCACACAAGAAAAGGTTACCGAGACCTTTTCTGTGTCAAAATTACCATGCGTCATGAATATTAATGCCCTTAATGAAGACAACCTTTGCTTCATCAAGAATGTACCAGAGCAGGTGCCATGCTGATAAACTCACTCGTCTGATACGCGCTCTCTTTCTCCCTCTCTCTCTTTGCATCTGCTGAAAATAGACAACCCAAGATTTACTTGTTTAAATCAGCATCTCCCTTCGGGTTTGACTCGCCTCATTCCCCCCCCACATTTTTCCTCTTTCATTCACTTTTGTGAAGCTTGTCCTCTTTGGCGTTCACCTCTTTGAATGTGCTGACTTTTAAAGGGGAAGTTGTTTGTTACAAACCAAGGGTTAGGGGTGTAGGATATTTGTGTTTTTAATGTCAAGCGAATAATTAATAAACCCTCAATGTCGACCACTGGAAAGAACAGTGCTGTTCAATTTAAGCTGAAGTGCCACTGTAAATTATGTATTCGAAAAATAATGACTGTTTGCAGACAGGTTTCCCATCTTGCATTGTTCATAAACTCACACCATTGGTTGAGCTTTTTGGGCTGGTCTAGATTAAAAAAATAATACATATTTTCCTCTGTGTATATATTTTTAATTTTAGCTAGATATATATGATAAAAAGTGTGGTTTAATGAAATACATATTTTCAAATTGGAAATTAATATATATGTATTTATATTTTATTGTTTAAATGGCAAGAAAATACATTTTAGAGCTTCAACTTGCTATTTTTTGATTTATGTTATATAACCAATCTATTTTAATATATTACCAAAATGTTTTGCACACTTTTCTATATTTTAAAACGTCTATTTAAATGGATGATTTAAACAGAGCAATGTTTTGGTGATGCCACAGTTTTTACACTTCTTGAGGAATCTATGAATGGTTTTGCATATTTGTGAAGCTGGCCTACTGTAGTCGTATTTTACTATTGAACCACACAACGTGTCAGGAAAAGTAGCCAAAAGGCCATCTACTAGAGAAGGAGTAACAGTCCATCAATGGAGGTCCAAATAAACAGATAGAAGGCTTCAATTCTGTCATCTCCTCCTCCCTCCATCTTCTCTACACAATTATAACAAACGAATCCTGGCACAAACAAAGGTAGAGATCTGTTAACAAACTGCGACTTCAGTCCAACTGCGACTTCGGTGGGAGGCGGCTTTTCTTCTCCAGCTCACCGGCGATCCCCGGCCGTGCCTTTCATTTGACTCTCAGTGTGTGCCACATGTTAATTAGATAAACGTACACATGCGACTCGCCCATTATTCCACACGCCGACAACCAGAACAAAGTGGAGACTGGTGGGAGCACCGCTGATGACAGAGATGAAAAAAACACAACGGCATTGCAAGGGATGACAACAATTACCAATGGCTTTGAAGTTTTATTTATGAACTTCTCATAGGTCCCTCCTGTGGCTACATGTTAATGTATGATTCTTTGAATGCTTTTAGGACCTTTCCACCCTTTTTTGAATTCATACTGAATAGTTTGTGTTTTGCCTTTGCTTGTTCTGTTTTAATATTTGCCTGAATGTAAATTAGGGCAGTTTTTGAGGGGCTGTCAGTATGTGTGGGGTCATTTTTCTTTGCTTTGTCTTTCTGCTTAAAGAATATAGAACTTGATCAACCCAGGCATCATATTTAATATGAGGAATGAAGCTATAGAAATGCAGTCCATGCAAAACGTTATACAATACGTTCAATTTCACAACTCGTGATTTCTGATCTTTCTGAAGGTTTTTTTTTTTTTTTTGCACTTCCGTCACTTGATCTTTTATTTTGGTGTGTCAATTTAAGTATTAAATTACTTAGTATATGAAACCATGATCCACACTCACAAAAACAAACTTGTGGAAACACTGAAGAAGGCCTTGAGCCAAAACCTTTGTGATTTTTACCTATTGGTGATAAATGTAAAATAAAATGTAAAAAGAAGGAGAGTGCGGATCATGATTTAAACTTTCTTCCCAAAATGTATTGACATATTTTAAGTGTTTTGAGGAAGTCAAGACATATACAAAACATTTATCTAAAAAATATGTCTCCTCTGAACACTTTTTTTAGTGAATTTCTGAATAATTCATTCAACCAGTTCATTCAGGAATGAATCAAGTGATTATGTATGAGTGAGTCATTGAATCACTCACTATAGCCATTGTAATTCTTTAAGTAACAAAACAAGTGACTCTATTTATGAGTTATTTGAGTTGTAATCTGAACAGATTGATTCAAAAACACTGATTCATTCAAGAACAAAACAAGGGACTTTATTGAGAGTCAAATTAAATAATTCATTCAACTATTTCATAAAAAAAAAAAAAAAAAAAAAAGATTCATTCATGAACAAAACATGGGATTTTTATGAGTGGGTCATTTAAATCATTCCCTCAACTAATTAATAAAAAAAAAACTGATTAATTCAGGAACAAAACAGGGAATTTTTTTATGAGTGAGTCATTTAATTCATTCACTCAACTAATTCATTAAAAAAATCCTTTAATAACAAATCACATGACTGGTATCAATAAGTATCAATTATTGAATCATTCACTTTACCAGTTGATTCAAAAACACTGATTCATTCAGATTAATGCCGATTTTTTTATGAGCAAGTAATTTAAATCATTTACTCACTCTCTTTATATGTCTATATATACATTCCTATCTAATTATTTGGTTTTAGCCCTAGTTGCTTGTTGAATAAGATTAAAGAAAAGGCAAGTAACCACTATATAATTTGTATTGGCAGTATATTGTCGTAATTGAAATCATAGGCAGCACGTTCAGCAGACGTCTCCTGGAAGAGAGGAGAGATGAGCTTTGATTGAGCTCTGTCCCTCAGTCCCGTGTAAAAGGCCTCAGTTCTGTTTACTGTTCTGGCCTACTGAGCACAAGAATGAGGACCCTCACCTCAGCTTCAAGCTCTGAGGGGAAAAAAGTGACATTTGAGGGGCACTTTACAAAAATCGCTCTGCGAAAGATCTTCTGTATCACCTAAAGAGCCTTTGTCAGTCATTGGAAAGCTGTCACCTGGCAGGGAGATACAGCCAGGCGACCGGATGACAGGTTGGAATTAATGAGAAGAGTATGACAGCAGCCGAAGCAGAGATGGGGGTAAAAGAGAGAGAGAGAGAGAGAGAGAGAGAGAGAGAGAGAGAGACATAGAAAGGGGTAGAATGGAAAGGAATGGCATGGAGGTCTTTGTTTCATAAAGAAATGTACTGAAGGAGTTGTGGACCATGAGGGATGAGAAAGAGGGCAAGAAGAGAAGAGTGTTTGCTGTGGATATTGTTAATGGGTGACAATGTTTCTGGGACAATATCAGTGTGTTGTATTCCTTCTCTTGGGAACTCTTATTTTTATATTTGTATGATTTTGAAGCCTCCATTTAAAGTGACAGTTCATCTAGAAATGGAAACTTTTGTCATTATTTATTCTCCCTCATTTCCAAATACATATGACTGACTTTCCTAGCACAAAATGAAATTTTAAAGAATATTCTGTACATTTTTTCCTTACAGTGAAAGTGAATGAGGACAATAAAAGTGATCTACTTCATGCCATAAGGCACATGATAACTTCTTTTCAACTTCAATTTCAACTAATCTCTACTGAAAATGTAACTCGATTTCATATGATTTTTTTTGAAGAAAAAAACATGTTACATATAATTAGTGTTGGGAAGGTTACTCTGGAAATGTGATAGAAATGTTCAATTAGTAATGTTAATTATAACATTTGATTACTTTTTGATTACTTTTCTAAATTTATAGAAAATGATTTTAACTGTTAATCATTTTCAAACATTTTAACCTTAATAATAGTACTCAACACTGATTACTGTCAGACTTTTACAATCCTTCATCACTTGAATTAAGGTTGTAATAATTTAATATTAAATCACAGCCACCAGAAAAATCAGAATTTAGAATCGATTTTTACTTAGAGATAGTTATGGGGTTAAATACATATTTCAAATCATAACAAGAAATATAGCTTTGAAACAGTTTTTAAAAAAAAAATCAAATCTTTGCATAGCTATGACAGGAAACACCGGCATCTACAGAAACAATGCCAAAATAACAGTTCATCTTAAAAAATAAAGCATATACATAAACCCAAATAGAAATTAAAACAGTTATTAAATAAGCATGTGTTCTATTCTATGTCCTAAGCTCCTGAAAATTAGAAGAAAATTTGTGTCTCATATTTTAGAGCAGCAAATAGAAATTTGGATTAGAAATCAATTCAGTCTCTCTCTGTGTGTTTGTGTGTCTGAAAATTAAATAAATATATACAGTATTAAGATGTAACTCTGTAATCGTTAGCATTTTCATAAGTAATTTAATTACTTTTTTTTCTCTCAGTAACTGTAATGGATAACAGTTACATTTATTTTGTAACTAGTAACTAGTTACTCCTCAACACTGTACATAATATTAGTGCTGTCAAATGATTAATCACGATTAATCGCATCCAAAAGAGAAGTTTTTTTTGTTCACATAATATATGTGTGTGTACTGTGTATATTTACTAGGTATATATGAATACACATACATACAGTATATATTTTGAGACAATTTACATGTATATACATTTATATATTTATATTCTTATATTTTATATTATATATAAATATATTTAATATATAAACATAACATATTTTTCTTAAATATATACATGCATATGCTTGTATTTATGTATACATAATAAATATACACAGTATACACACACATATTATATAAACAAAAACTTCTGTGATGTGATTAATTCCAATTAATCATTTGACAGCACTATATAACATATATCATTTTTATTTATTTATTTTTTTTTAAATGTATGCACCCCTAAACATAACATGGGGCATCAACAGATTGTACGACAACGTACAAATGAGATCATAGGAATTTTGTTCAAATTAGCAACCAATTCATCAAAATTTCAAAAAGTTATGAAGTGCCATGAGATTGTGTTGCAAATTTCAGCCATTATTCACTTCACATTAATAATTCAAGGAACCCTTTTCCACCATAATAATTATTTTGCACTAGAAAGGTTCCATAAGTGTTAACTTTTTGGAGTGTAGTTCCCTATGGCGCATCCATTAGTTTATGAAAGAAGTGGCAATAAAACCATTTAAGAGTGAATCAGTCATCTCTTTTTGAAGATTCAATGATTCATTATGTAATTCTTCATAAATTGCTGTGATCTGGTTCTTGAGTTTGACTCAATGATTCAGTGATCTAGTCACAGCAGTTAACAGCTCATTGGAGTGGAAGACCATCAGTGACTAAACCACTTTCATTTCTGTCTGTTTGCTGCACAAAAGTGTTGATTGGCTTCAGGGGACTTGAAATATAGTATATAAATGCACTAGATTTTTACGTTATTTTTATGTTGCTTTTGTGTCCTTTCAGAAACTTGAAAGCTCCAGTCCCCATTTATTGTAAAGAGCAAACAGTAAGTTGATTCAAATCCCTTCTGTTGTGTTTCAAAGAGGAAAAAAGTCAAGTGGGTTAACATGAGGGTGAGTAAATGGTGACAGAATTTCAATTTTTTATAAAAATCCTTAAAGAATGCAGTTTTCCTGAGGTCTGAGGTGGTAATAATCTGAATTTAGCATTAGCTGTACTGTCGTGCCATTCACACCGTGCAACATGTCAGTCTAAAAAGCGGCCCAAGCTCTTTTCAAAGCCTGACAGTCTTTAAATCTAATCAATCTCAAATCGTGTTTCAGCATCCACATAAATGCCTCAAACAGGTTCTCTGTTTAAAAAGCAATCAGTGCATCAAGCAGGAACTGTGCGGCCCGCGCTTCTGCGTGTGTGAGTGTGCATTCACAAGCGTATTTGTGTTGTTGTAACAATTTGTGTAATGCGGATGGGAACACACCTCTCCAAAACAGTAAATGAGTTCTGTCAATGTTTGCGCATCTCAATTAATCAGGGGGAACAATGGCCAGTGGGGCTGGGGGCTGTCATGGACGGTTTGTTGGCGACACATCAAAAAGAGACACGGCAGGCAGGAAGACGTCTCCACTCTCCTCGACTCTCAGATTCCCAAAGTCTTTGTTTGAACACGTCTAAAATTAAGTGGTGGCTACTTAAAGTCAACATAAGATTAAAATTTGAATCTAATTATTTTTTTTATATACTGTACATATTTTTCATGGTGTTGTTCCTGTCACAGTCAACATTACAATAAATAAATGAATACAATTCTTGCTCCATCTCTGAAACTACTTTTCTATTCAGATGACATAAACTGTAGAGGAACAGTTGTGCCACTTAAGGGTATAAATTATAAATTTTATAATTCAGTATTAACCTAATAAATGTAAATAAATTTACAACTTTTTTAAGTTGACAAGTAAACAGACATATATAAAATGTTTTTTTTTAATTTGTTTACAAATTAGGTAATTTAATAGTTTTTTTAAATTATTTTCTTTTCTTTTTTATATATATAACAAATAAAATTACCAAACGATTTTAAATGTAAATTTTAATTAACACTTTTTTAATGAGTTTTTATTTGTCGTTTTGCCAAATGCTTTTCTAAAAAAAAAAAAAAAAGTAATTATATTATAAATAATAATAATAATAATAATAATAATAGTAGTAGTAATAAAAATAAGAATAATAAAATCATAATTACTATTATTTTTATTACTATTATTAATTGTCCTATTTAATAATAATAATTATTATTTTTATATTTAAATATTATAAAATTATTAATATAAATTATTTTATAGTATTTAAAAATATTTTTATTATAATTATTTATAATGCATTAAATACAATTCTGTATTACTATTTTTTGTTTTTATTATTATAATGTTTATTTTTTTTATTTCGTTTTTTTATGGTCAAAATGGTAAAAAATGGCATTGGTCAGTTCACTAGTGGAAGTTTTTAGTTTTAAGGTACTCCCATTGCCAGCATCATGAGACAGAACATGTCATCATTAAAGTAACTTTATGTTTGTTTTCGTCCTTTGAGCTCATTTGCTTTATGAAGGCTTGTTGGCGTTGTTGTTTTTAAAATTAGATATGCATTTTTTGACACGGGTCACACTTTGATTATTTTTGGGTGTATATCATATAGTGCTATAACTGATGATAAAACAGCAACTCTCTCTTACTTCTAGGTAATACAAACGTAGAACAAACACACATTCCCTGATCTGCCGAAAACAGCCACAGAAAGTGTCGCTTTTACAACTCCACCACTAGACGACAAAGGAAATTGTCAGGTATGTAACAAGCTATCAAGACTAAACACTTTTTGTTTTCATCACATCTTGAGATTTGTCAAATTGGATCTCGTTACACTAATTAAAATACCTAGGGGATGGAGACTTAACCATGTCAGCGAGACAGAGAGAAGGAGAAAAAAGAGGGAGAAGAAGAGATAAAGATAAATGGCGCATCAGAAACCAATTATCACAGGAAGCAGATTAAAAAGGTTTTGCATTTTCACACACAAAAGAGAATGCGAGTCACTTTTAACTGATTACACCTTCCGTCTCTCTCCTCATTTGTTAACGTGTTTGTTAAATCCCCTCTGTGTTCATTAGCTATACTGTCGACATTTGTTCTCTCAGCACTGTTTGTCCAACAAGATCTGCCTCCTACCAGTTTAAAGGGAGAGAGACGGTGTTAGCAGTTATTCACTTCGGCTCGGGGCCTCAGCAGAGATCACACATCGGGGTGACATCGGTGAAACTGATAAAGCTATCTGTCAGTGCAACCTGAGGAACCAGATTTAGCAAGTACTTACGACATGTTAAAATATTTTCATGAATAACAATTATATGCCAAAATATCACTTCTGTTGCATGTTTTCTCCTCCTCCTCCTCCTCTCTCTCTGTCTTCAGTCTACTTTATCTTCTTCTTCTGCTTTCACTACGGTATTCTAACATACGCACTTTCTTGTATCCAGTAACTTTTTTATTTGGATTTTTTTTTTATCCGATTTATTTAAGTAGCGAAAAATTATGTCGAGAAAGGGAATCGTGAACAGAATTCGAACCTGCATCTTCCACTTGAGCACCACAGCTCAATAGTAGTGCACAAATCAAATGTGTTTCTTTCATTCGAAAATATGGATCATTTTCAATCAGTGGCTCATAATTGTAATATAATAAACCCTACAGAGTGACAGACCATACATCTGCTTATTACACAGCAAAACAGTTATGAAATAATTAATACATGAATAAATAAATGATGTCAATTAACATGGAATATTGCGTACATATATGTACATATACACATGTATTACACGAGAAGAGAGCATGGAGTAATATGAGAGACATGCAAATTGGTTGCCAGATACAACAGTCAGTTACAGCTTCTTGGTTATTATGCAAAAATACTTAAGCTTAGAATGGTGTGATGGACCAATCAGAATCAAGTATTCCGGAGAGCTTTATAAAAAAAATTAAAATAAATAAATAAATTCATTGCTAACATTCTTTCTCATTATTTTATGACTATTATCGCAATTAGCACTGTAACTATTATGATAATCATCACCAAATATTATGATAATCATCACCAAATAACAAGACAGACCTGGTTTCATTAAATGCAGTAACAGAACTTTATGTAAACTGAAGGGAACCTGCACCTGCAGTTAATGTAGTCTCTTTTGAGTCCCGCTGAAGCTCAGCTAAGAGAAACTCTAGATTAATGGGGACTCTTTCTGGGGTACTTACCTGAGTGGCCTGCCTTTGAAGTCTTCAGCTGGTGCAAATGTGGGGCTCTCTTTTAGCATGTGACAGATTGACTCTATTTTCAGCTGCGATGAACTGTTATGGTGAGAGACATTGCATTTTGATGTATAATCCAGGGCTCCAAACTGTGACAAATTTTTGCGTGTTAAAAAATAAATATTACCTCAAGTTGTGCCAATCATGTTTACACTCTGCCTTCGAAACTTTTGTACATCCGAATAAAAAATTTTTTTTTTTTTACATTTTTTGCATCCGTAACAAGCATTTTGAGAGGTGTTTTGACGATTCAGATCATATTTCTAAAAACACATTTAAATAAAAAAAAAATATATATATATACAGTACAGACCAAAAGTTTGGTCACATTACTATTTTTAATGTTTTTGAAAGAAGTTTCTTCTGCTCATCAAGCCTGCATTTATTTGATCAAAAATACAGAAAAAACTGTAATATTGTGAAATATTATTACAACTTAAAATAATAGTTTTCTATTTGAATATACTTTAAAAAAATAATTTATTCCTGTGATGCAAAGCTGAATTTTCAGCATCATTACTCTAGCCTTCAGTGTCACATGTAATATCCAGTCTATCACATGATCATTTAGAAATCATTCTAATATTCTGATTTATTATGAGTGTTGGAAACAGTTCTGCTGTCTAATATATTTGATGAATAAAAGGTTAAAAAGAACTGCATTTATTCAAAATAAAAAAAAATTCTAATAATATGTTTTCTTTACTATCACTTTTTAGCAATTTAACACATACTTGCTGAATAAAAGTATTGATTTTATTTTAAAAAAAAAAGAAAGAAAATTTTTTTTACTGACCCCAAATTACTGACCAGTAGTGTATATTAATATTAATATTTTAAAAACATAGCTTTTTTTTTTTTTTTACTTTTTATTCATCAAAGTATCCTAAAAAAGTATCACATGTTCTGAAAAAATATTAAGCAGCAGAACTGTTTCCAACTTTGTTAATAAATCATCATATTAGAATGATTTCTAATATATATATATATATATATATATATATAATACACCTAGAAAAATATTTTCTTAAAGCAATCTATACTTTTATTCTTAAAAGTGACAGTAAATATTTATTTCAAAAATATATATTTATATTTCAAATAAATGTTTTTATTGAAACAATCAATCAAGTAATCAATTAATATATTCTTCAACAAATCATGTATCATGTACGAATCGTATATCAACAAAATCATATAATTGTTTCCAAAAAATAATCTCAACATTGATAGTAATAAGATATATTAAGCACTAAATCAGCATATTAGTATGATTTCTGAAGGATTGTGTGTCACTAAAGACTGGAGTAATGAGTAATGAATTCAGTTTTGCCATCACAGGATTCAACTACATATTAAATTATATTTAAAAAAGAAAAGTTATTTTCTATTATAATAATATTTCACAGTATTAATGTTTTTGCAATTTCTATCAGATAAATGCTGCCTTGGTGAGCATAAGAGACTAAGCATATGATTTTTGTCAACTAACAAAGTCAGTCGGCTGATAAATGTTCCAATTCAGAAGTCAATAGCTTTGTTGTTATTTTTAAAGGGGTAAAAAAGAGAAAATGCACATCTCTCCATTCGAAACAGAGTATAAAAAGCCAGGAATATCAGAAGCAGAGATACCCACCAACTGTTAGTCGTGGGATCAAAGAGATGGAGAAAAAGTGTATGAAAAAACATGGGGAGAACAGGGAGGAATGAAGGGGAGGGGAATCCTCATCCTCTTGTCCCCGTGGCCTGTCTGTGGCCTGTGGATGACCTCTCATTACACCTTCTCATGCGTCCACTTACCATCGCTCTCTACATGTTGCCATGGAGAAAGGTATCTAACTCTTACCACACTTGCCTCTCTCTCTCTTTCTCTCTCTCATATTCACTCTCTTTTTTGCATTATAGGGGGGACCATAAAAGCAACCTCGCCCTGGGCTCCCCATCTCGTATTGGTAAAAAAAAAAAAGAAAGAAATCGACCTGATCTCACACTGCCGTGTGGTGTGCAGCCTTTGATCGCTCCGCTGTGTCTCTCTCGTTTATGCTCCGTGTGGACAAATGATTAGATACAGATGCTCAGCTGAACTACATGGGGGAGCATGAACGGTAAATGTGTTTGTTTAAGGCCGTGTTTAGCATGTTGTGTGCGGGAGACGAGATGATAGACAAAAAGGGAGGATCTTAAACATCTCTACAGGACTAGATGAAGCCAGTGCATTTGGTTATTTGTCATTTAGCAGATGCTTGTTGTCCAAAGTGATTTACAGTACATGTAGTATAGGAACACTCCTCCTGTAGCCCTTTACCACCAAAAGAGTATAGGGCCTTTTGAAATCCATTTTATTTCTTCTTAGATTCTGTTTTATGTTTTTCCACTCGAATTCAGTTTCTGGGTTCCATTTTAACAGTTAAATTAAATTTAAGCTAAATTATTATTAAGACCAAAATTACATTTGTGCTGGTTCTTGTACCAACTTTTGTCTATGAGATTTTTAACAAGATTACAAGCATGTTTTAACATCGGAAGTTATTTGATTCAGTGTCTTTATGCCGTTACAGGCAATGTTTGTTGGGATGATCAGATGAATTTATGATGAATAAAATTCATAGCAATCAGTTAACACATAATATTTACAAATTAAATAATTTTTTGGCATACAGGGAAAACAAAATGGCTTGTGGGTTGGTTTTGATTACTGTTTAGCTGTGATTGTTTGAAAATGTGTGTTGGAGAGTAACTAAATTCAATTGAAAGTTGCGACTCTACTAACTTGACTGTTTTTTTATTTTATTTTTTCAGTAGTGTGACAGTAGTTTGGCTGTTTCCACTGAAGCTCATCTATAAACAAGCTACATTCTCCAATAAGAAATGGTGTCGCATGACAAAATCCAACATGGCTGTTTTGTCACATTGTATTGCAGGTGCTACTTTAAAGCACACCAACTAAGGCAATAATCAAATACTCTCAAGCAACTTTCGTAAAAGTCTTCTCTCTCACACATAAATTACTGGCAAATATTTTAGTGTAACAGTTCATTCTGGTGTAAAATGAACCAGTTCAAAAACGATCCACTGATTCACTTGATTCTCTGCATGGTATTTTAAAGGAATAGTTCACATAATAATGAAAAATCTATCATCTATTCACCATCATGCTGTTCCGAACCTGTACGAGTTTCTTTCTTATGTTGAATATAAAAGGACATATTTATTTAAGAATGCTGGTTATCAAACAGTTGATGGTTTCCATTGACTTCCATAGTTCCTAATTTGGAAGTCATGTTCAGTTCTTTAAAATTCTTCAGAATATCTTCTTTTGTGTTCAACATAAGAAAGAAACATATACAGGTTTGGAATGACACGAGAGCGAGTAAATGATGACAGAATTTCCATTATTACATGAACTATTCCTTTAAGGCTGTGTGCATTTCTTTGTTCTATGGAACACAAAAGAGGATCATTTGAAAAACCTTCAAAATTAAACAACATTGAAGTCTATTTGTTTTTTAAAATATATATTTTTTTAAGTTTCATAAAAGTCATACAGTTTTTGAATGACATGGGGTGAGTAAATGATGACAAGATTTTTATGAGTGAATTATCCCTCATTGTTTTTGTGCCAGGCATTCACTGCTTTGATTACGGAAAATGTTACACTACCATTCAAACGTTTGAAGTCTGTCAGATTTTTATGCTCATAAGGGCTGCATGCATTTAATGCAAATACACTGTGAAATTATTACAAATAAAATTTTGAAATATTGCATTTATTCCTGTGATTCCAAAGCTGGATTTTAGCAAACATTACTGTAGGCTACTGTAGTTTCACATGATCTTTCAGAAATCATTCTAATATGCTCAAGGAACATTTGTTATTATCAAAGCTGAAAACAGGTGTGTTGATTGCAGTTGATACTTTTTCTGCAATTTTATTGAATATATACTTCAAAAGAACAGCATTTATTTGAAGTGAAAAATAAATCTTTGCTAAAATAAATAATCTTAACCCCCCGCCCCCCAACTTTTGAAAAGTAGTGTATACTACTTATTCAAAAATAGTTTGACTATAGCAAAGAAAGATCTGATAAAAGGTTGTACTACAAAGAGTGCAGGTAAAGAGCTAAAATATATGGTCAGTAGTTCACTCTAAAGCAGAAATTAATTACGTAACCTATTGCAGAGTGCTTCAAAAGTTCACTATGCATGAAAAAATTACTGTGAGCTACCTCCACCTTTATGGGATCGTAAAATTATACTGTTGTACTTAAATTTTTTAATAAAGTGACAGAGCATTTATTAAGACTGGCATATTTTGATAATCTAAGGAACAGGCATTGAGTCTTAAAAAGCAGTCCGAGGCTGGTCCAGTGTCGCTTCTCAAAGGTCAATAATATTTTTATAATACACCTTTAATGGTTTCTCCCTTTTTCAGGGACTTCTTGAAGATGCAAGGTATAGGGCACAGACAAAATGAAAAGCAGAATCGTTAAACGATCGTCCAAATGAAGAAAGTGTAAAATCTGACCCAGATATAATGGCTCAGAGTAATGTGTAATATACAACATGTGTGTGTGTGTGTGTGTTGGAGTATGAGTGAAATTAATATGACCAGCAAAGGAATGGAAGGTCTGTATTGTGGCCTGATCAGAAGAGTTTTGGTGTAGATCAGAGCTCGACCCGTCTCCTGTGGGATTTCAGCATCCTGGTGTCATCTGAGGAATGAATACACACTACACTAGTTGTTGGGTGACTCAATAAGATGCAAGATTGGGAAATCCTGTGTTTGCCGTATGAGATCACAGCATCGGAGGCTGTTTACATGTTGTTTATTCCATGTCTATATTGTACAGTGTTCAAACTGATGAGCATTTGCTCTTTGGCAAGGCGAAATGTAGGTTTCGCAACTGTAAATTGGTGTAGTTGGTAACTTAAAAGGAAAGTTCATCCGAAATTGAAATTTGTCATCATTTACTCACACACACTATTCGGAACAGCTAGCTTTCTTCCATGGAAAACCAAATTCAGTATTCATACAACAAAAGCATATAGTGACCAGATGCTGTCAGTGTCCATATGACTCAATATATTCTTCTGAAGACAAATTGTTGTAATTCTCTAAAAATGTTTCCATCTGCTTTAGCTCTCAAATCTCATTTGCACTCTCACACTATTCAGACTTGATGTGTGGAGACACGTCGCACCAGGTTTAATGACACTGATGCGAAATGTCTAAATAATTTTTTAAAGTTTGCAGTCAGTAGGAATGTTTTTAAAGTGATAAATACTTATATTTAGCAAGGATGTGTTAAATGAATCAAAAGTGACAGTAAAGACCTTTGCATTGTTACAGAAAATCTATTTGAACTAAATGTTTTTATATTCATCATAGAATATTAAGCAAACAGTTGTTTGAAATTGTAGTAATATTACAGTTTTTAATGTATTTTGATCAAATAAATTTAGCCTTGGTCAGCATATGAGACTTCTTTTAAAAACATTGAAATATCTTACAGATCTCAAAGCTTTTAAATGTTCTTTTCTTTTTACTTACAGTGGGGGCCAAATTTATTAGAACAGTAGCATTTTCACCAGCTAAAAATGGTTTAAAGTCGATTATTTCAATTTTTTTTTAAATAAAATAAAAACTATGTGCAAGTGCACCTAGGGAAAAACCTGCTTTAAATGCAGAGGATGGTCACATCAAATGTTGATTTAATTTAGTTAATGGAAGTTAATTGATAAAGAAAATCTATTTATGACATTATTTTTGACAGCATCCTCATTTTGCAGCATTTTTAGACAAGTGCCTAAAACTTTTTAACAGTACTGTAGCAATACAGATAGGTTTCTTGATGCATCTTGGAGACGTTGCCACAGTTCTGAAGGTTAAAAGTATCAGAAAGCGTAAAAATATAGTTGTTTAAACCTCAGTGAACGTGAAGACAATGTGATCATAGGCTTCTAAAATATTTAATAATGGCTCTGCCGTGGTCGGATTGTTATTTGTGCATACACTGAGGCATGTTTAGATGCAGCGCAGCCTCTACAGCCGAATGAAGTCATGTGCCCACAGACATGCCTGACTCTCCCATCAGGCCTTGCTGCCTGCGTCTGACAACACTCCAGCCTGTTAAGGTCAAGACCAACAGAGTGTCAGCGAGGATGATGATGATGTATTTTTTGACTCCCTCGTTTTTTTCTACTCGACTTTATACTTTCTCCTTGTGCCAGTGTCAGTGGTCCATCTGCCCGCTGCCGTCTCAAACCCCGGCACGGGCGCGCTGATCCGTCTGAACCCTGTACCCAGCAAACCCCCACCCACCCCTCCTCCACCGCCTGCCATCATCACCCCCCACCACCACCTTCAAAGCTGTGATTGTGTGAACAAGAAAACACACAAATACACACATATGCCACCAAACTCCTGTCAAGTAAACCACAACAATTACAATCTCACAGTCATAATGAAACGGTGACAAAATTATACCCTCCGAACCCCCTGAGAGTCACAAGATTTTAATATCTGACATTTCTGCACATTGACACATGTGCGGCAGCATCTGCTGCCTGGCTGTGAAATCCGCTCTTCTACGGTGTCTGTGAGTGGGTGGGTGTGTGCGTGCTTGTTTCTGTAAATATATATGTGTGCATTTCTGTGTGTGTTTCGGAATTCATGTGGTCCCATATTTGTGTATATACAACCTAGTGATCTGCTTAAGATACTAAATTTTGGCCAAATTTTATTCATCCTTCATCAAGAAGACATTCCAGAATGCATTGCAATGAGCTTAGTTAAAAAAATATTCAAGGTGAGCAATTTATATCAGTGTTACTTTAGTATTACTTCTATGCCATTAGTGTTATTTATATTTTGTAATAGTTTTCAGTTTTATATTTAGTTTTTTAGTTTACTTTAATTTTAGTTTGTTCTAGTAACTTTCTGTGCTTATGTCATTGTTCGTTTTTTTTTTTTTTAGATTTCAATTTATTTTAATGTTTTTTTTATTTATTTAACTTTTTAGTATATTTTTACTTTTCCAAGTTTGTACTTTTAGTAATTTTATTTCTTAAAAATAACCTTACCACTTAAATTAGTAAAAAAAAAATATTTTCATCTAATATTTATATTTTGTATCCCCGGGGTCATTCCACGGTTAGCTTAGTGACATGCTAATTTAATTGACTTTTTTTTTTTTTTTTTTTTATTTAATTGACATTTAATTACTAATTGACTTGTATTTAAGGTATGCCCTTCACTCATTCCTTTGGGATCGAACCCATGACCTTGGTGTTGCTAGTCCCATGCTCAACTATTTGCGCTAATGCTAACGCTAATGGAAAACTCTACTTAAAACTCTTGGGGGGCATACTATTCATGTAGCACTTCCTATGGGGAACATTCCCAATTAGTAAGTTAGGATGCTGTCTTAAAAGTCAGTTACCTACATAGGCAGTATGCAGCACGACAGCTCACTAACTCTAGAAACATGTGCACCTTGTTTGTCTATTTGTGGCTATGTATGTGTGAGCGCTACGTATAACATATCAGTGTGTCTTCACATAATTAGACCTCACCAACCGAACCAGCAGTCAGACTGCCAGTCGCTGGGATTGAATGAGCGAGACACTAGGCTGAGCAAGTAGAGTTCCATAAACACCTCTGGGTTTGAGTCTAAGTGTTTGAGACTGCTGCCTTAGGGTGACATGAGCGTGTGTGATTCTGAGTGGGAGCCCGGAGCTAAAGGCTGAGGGCGGCATGAAAGATACGCTGGCGTCTCCCTTCCGCCACAGGCTGCACACTTTCCCAGTTCTCCCCACAGAGCAGCCTCACTCTTCCCCTGCAAAGCTGTCAGTGCCACTTCAGCGATGCCGCTTGTCTTTGTTCCAGTCAGACGAGGATGATACAGATGAGAAGATAGATAAGATAGACTGCAGGCTGGAGAGGAAGTGTCGGCCGCTGTTTGGGAGTCTGTGGCTTGAAACGCCTCACGCGTGCTTTCTGGTGGCACGGAGGAAGAGTTAAATTGAGTCTGTACTCCGTGTAGTGTAAACTACTCAATGTATCTTAACGTCTTAACTCGACGGCCCCTTGCCAACTCGACACATCAAAGTCATCCTCACCTTTTGCATTACATATAACTATTTCAGAGCGCTGTATGAAGAAGGGCCCTGTATATACACACAATCAGATGTGATGAAGTGGAGAGATAGTTAGGTGCAATAATAACAACAACAATAATAGATATAATAATAGACCAAAGAGAAGGCTGCATAAATTGGATGTGACACATTACATACTGATCACTTGAACAAAATAACAAGCTAAACCATGCACGTATAAAGGAAAATATTTTTTTTTTTAGCATTTAATAAAAAAAACTGTATGTTTTTATATATACACAAACACACACCCACATATATGGGCGTGGGTGTTAATTAATAATAGATAGCTAGATAGCTAACCAGATCCACTGTTTCTCTCTTGGAAAAGGACAAGAACAGCTTTTTATTAAGTCTCACCTGAGCTTCTTGGGTTAAACAAGGTGTTAACTTTAATTCCAGGAACCAGTTTCAATGGCAAACGTGCCCTAAACACGTACTGCTACATGATAGTTTCTGTATTTTAGTGAACAGAAAATCTTTTGTCTTGTGAGGAGGCATTAATTTATCTTAGCAGTGGGCCTTGACTGCGGTAATTGTTGTGTGAGGGCAGGCAGTGTGCCGAGTCAATCGCTCTCTCTCTCTTTCTCTTTGAGGCACGTAGATTCACTCTTTCCGACACGCGTGTGCATGCAAGAATGAGTCAAAATGACTTATCCAGCGGGGGATGTATTAACACTTCATATCCATAAACTCAAACCTGCAGCATGTCATGTCGAGCACATCAGTCAGAATAGAGCACCAACACAATATAAATATTCCAATTTCAGGACAAAAATGGTTTTGAAAGATCTAAAGAGAGTATTAATAGTGGAGACCTTTCATATTAAAGTATCATACAGCCTCTGTTAGTTTGTGTCTGTGTGTGTTTGTGTGTGTGTGTGTGTATATTTGCAATCTCTTCCTAGAGAGCATCCAAAACCTTTGAATTGTAGTGCTGAATAGAAAGTATGTATGTTTGCTGCTTTTTCTTTTAATGTAGTACATATGGCAATTTTTAGGTTTTCAGTATATAGCCAAGTACAGCCTACGCTACAAAAGTCACCATGGTAACCATAGCTTCCACAAAAATCCCATAGTTACCATTACTACAGTTCTTTATACCTTAAAGCTGTAAATATTAAGTGAATATTAGCAACTACTGTCATTAAAAGGATTACAGAAAGGCTTCTTACGCTGTTTCAGTGGAAGTCCATATGAATGTAATATGAATTTACAGTGTTAGCAACTGTGGTGAGTGCAGTATGTTAAAAGAAACATAAAATTCCTATAAATATATAATATAATATAATATAATATAATATAATATAATATAATATAATATAATATAATATAATATAATATAATATAATATAATATAATATAATATAATATAAAACTATTACACTTCAGAAATGTGGCATATTTAAGAGAAAAATAAGATGTTGGATTTTGAAAATTCACTATTTGACAGAAAAAAAAAGAAAGTGTAAAAAAAAGAATAATTATTTAATATATTTATGAAATATTTAGAAGATTTTTAATTTACAATCATGCATATTAATAATTCGTTCAAAAACACCCAAGTGTATTATTAAAAGCATATAATTCAGTTGAAATTTTATGTTGACTTTTATAACTATAAGGTATAAAGGACAGAACATGATATAATGAACAAATCATTTTTCACATTTTTAATTTATTTTTAATAAATAATAATTAATTACTATATTAAGAATGGACTTTCCGCCTAAACACTTTCCATATTTCAATGTTGTCAACACAACCAATAACATCTTCCCTAACATTACCCATAATCAAAACCCTCATGCGGTCATGATTCTTCATAATCAACCAAAATAATCTGACATCCCTTTTCGCTTTCCCCAAATTTCCCTCAAAAATCTCCCCGTGAGCTCGGAGGAAACATCTCGGGAGTGTTTTCCACTGCTTGTGCTATTGAGGCTAAACAATTTCACTGCACTAATTGGCCAATGTCAGGCGTGACACTAGGATAAACAAACGCTGCTCAGGAAAACTGAGACAAATGTTGGCTAATTAAACTGATGGGGGAGAGAAAAAAAGCTGACAAAAAAATTAGAAAAGAGGAAGAAAAAAGTCCCACCATGTGAGGCAGGCTTCCTATTTCCAAACGTCTCTGCTCCTCTAATTAGTCTTTATTTGGCAAACGGAAGAATGAAATAAATATATGCCGAGGTAAATAAATAAAAGCACTTGAGCGGCAAAAGTCAGAATGATTTTGCGGCGTTTTGCACTGAGGCCTTTGAAAGAGGACAAAACGGGCATTTTAGCGAAGGCCTCGGTTCCGCCGTGTGATCGCCTCTCTTCGTCACTTAATCACTTCTGTCAATTTGTTACTTTCCATCTGCTTCGCGAAATAAACAATCATGGCTTGACGACGGACCTTGACTTTGTTTGCGTTGGACTTTGAGATGTGCTGGCACACATAAATGCATTTCTGTTACCTTCCCTCCAATTCTAAATCATTTCTCTGTCTCTTCTTCCATAATCTTTCATGCTGTCTCTCTCCTTGTCTCAATTCCTGGTTTTACCACCCCCGCTCCACCACCACCTCCTACTCTGGAGCGGGTGTCACTGGATGTTTATAGGCTGTTGTTTTCGATGCTGATGACCATTGTCACACAGTGTTTCTATTACCCATCTGCCCTGATGGATGGCCCCTCTCTGCGCTCATGCTGATAGGAGTGTCCTTGATCAGCAGAGGAAGAGAGCGGGAGAGGGGGATGGAGGAGGGGGGCCGGCTGAGGTGGGGTTGGCACTACCTGTCCATCCATAGTCTCGGCAGACTGCAAACTTCAGCTGTGACACGTGTAGATCAGCCCACTTACAGACACGCAGTGACACGGCGCTTGTAAATTGGGCCGCTGCCAGCTGAGGTGGGTGTGGACGCCGAGTCCCTTTCACTGGTTAATTGGCAACCAGCAGTCTGCTGAGAACAGCGCCGTCTTCGCCGTACAGCTGTGTTGAAAGAGTCCGCGGGACAATGGAGATGTAACGGGCCAAAGCTTTAATTAAAGACATAAGTTGTGTGTATCTGCTGCACTTCTGTATTTTGCGAACATCTGCAGAAGTTGCGTTTGTTTAAATACAGATGTAACACTGCCAATCCAAGTTATAGTTGGGTTGAGTACAAATACAGATTTCAAATGAACGATATCGATTCTTAAAATCCAAAGAATGACTTTTACCTTTATGGCAGGGTTTAACAGACAATGTGGTCTGATTCAAGAACAAATGACTCTTATGAACAAGTTCTTTTGATTCTTATTGAATCTTTATCATTATCCGCATAGTGTGAGCAGTGTAGTCTGATTCAGGAACAATATTTTAATGAATCGTTTAAAGAGACTCATGTAATTTGTGTAATTTATGATTTGAATATTAATAATAGGAAATTATATAGAGGCTATAATAACATTAAGCAAAAGGGACATTATTATTTAATCTTATGAGCCCGTTATATTATTGAATGAATGAAAAAGACTCCTTAAATATATTTAATTTGATAATTTTAGCATATAAAAAATAAAGGAAACATTATAGTATAAAAAAATAATTATATTCATAAGTATTTTTTTAACCAAATATAACAATCAACCACAAACAAATATAACAAGCAACCAAAAACGTATATATTCCATATATTAATGTTTTTGTTTTGTACCAAGTTAAGAGGTTACCTGAGTTTGTTTCATATGTAAGTAAAGCAGATATAATAAGTAAAATTTGTATATGTCATAATAGGATTTGAAGTTAAAAGTGGTTTCAGAACCAGGAAACCCTTATCAATACCCATCCCTAATATCTGCGCTGTTTTAAAATTTTCTATGGAAACATGTATTACACAAATATCCTTTACTATTTCAACATGTTTTTTCAGCATTTTATGTCGTGTTCTTAAGACTTGTTCCAAATTAAATA
This sequence comes from Carassius carassius, assembly GCF_963082965.1. Lineage (NCBI taxonomy): Eukaryota > Metazoa > Chordata > Actinopteri > Cypriniformes > Cyprinidae > Carassius > Carassius carassius. Next base: position 10,552,771 of record NC_081762.1, on the reverse strand, counting down.
AACACATCTCTAGGTATGTATTTGAAGTTTAACATGAAAAGGGTTAAAAACGTATGGTTAGGATGAGGTCACTTTAAAAAATGGATTGTGCGCCATATGTGGAGTCATTTCGAGTGTGTTTGGCTGTTTTATCTCTGATAAGAGTCATATTAATGATATTCTGTGTGGGAACAATGATAGCAGCGATTTGCTTCAGCATTGTCTTTCACTGATTGATTATCCCATGATTTATGTTTTAATATAAAGGGGGGTGGGGGTGCACCAGAGCACATAATACAATATCCACAGTTAAAATAACTTAACGAGCTGGAGGGAGAGCAAAAACAATGAAATTTCAAATGGATAGAACAGCTTATCAGTTATGACCCCTCTACATATACACTCTACGTGTGTGTGCTTACGTGTACATGAGAGAAAGCAGAAGATTGAGAGCGACTGAGTGTGTTTCCTCTGTAGACAGTAGGCTGATGATGAATTTTTAAACAGATCACACTGATAATTGTATTTCATATCTGTCAGTGACGAGGAGACTGGCCACTGAGATGCTATTTATGTCAGCGCACCTCGCTCGGTACAGCCCTCAATAAAGCTCAAATCACAAGGGAGATTGTTAAGTCTTCCACAAGAATGATTAAATCGAAGGAAAATTTATGGATGACACTTTATAACAATTAATCAAGAGATGTTGATTAATAAAGTTATCCTCCTCCTCCGTTACAGGCGATGTCGGGCAGCTGAGCCGTCGTTTTCGTCACAGATATGGTTGTGTCATTCTCTCCGATTTATGCAGCCCAGAGAGACGCCTTCTTCTTTACCCACCACACCCTGGCCCAGCGGCCCGACACACTCCAAACATTTTCTACCTGTTAACCTTGAGAAAATATCAGTGAGTGGGTCGACAGAGAGCAATGGAGATCATGTGGGACTGACTGAAAAAAATCAGAATGGAGATTTTGGAGAATGTCACCCAGCCAACCTTGTCACTGTGATTAGGCTACTGTGATTAATTAGTCTAGTAAGATTGAGCAATTGGGTCAGAATTGTGTGAGTATGTGCAGGAACTTCATGTACCTTTTTTTCTCCCCTTTTTAACTACTTACTTGGGGGAAGATTGCTAAACAAATTTGAGTAAATTTATATAAAGAAATAGAGTGGATTATCAATGCAAATTCAGAATATTTACTATATAAAAATGATCAATTTAATTCATATAAAAATTCCAAATTTCATGAGTTTCATAAACCAGTTTTCATAATAAATCTCAAATATAATTACGCAGATATAGAGATACAGATGACTCTAATGAGCTGGTCATTCTTCAAAAAGACTCAATAAATATAATTTTATTATATTAATTAACATTCAAATAGTGTATAATATAACAAATAATATATAAAAAATGCTATACATATACATAAATTATAATTGAATTGGCTAGGCCATTGTAAAAAAAAAAAAATTGTGATGATTTATGGTAATTATGATAATTATTTATTAGGTGTTTACTTACATTAAGATTTACACAAAATTATATACAGTATATTATGTATAGTGATTGAAAATTACATTTAGTATATTGTTTCTATTATATACTATGTACATACAATACAGTTGTTGTATTTAGTAAAACAGTAAAAGCTGTATTAAAACATTAATACAGTAGAAATACATATTTAACAAATAATAATTGATATTGTAATTTATATATTATTAAAAAGTTAATCATTAGTAATATATTGTTTATACACACACACACACACACTTGTTTGTACACACACACATATATATATATATATATATATATATATATATATATATATATATATATATATATATATATATGCACACACACACACACACACACATACATACATACATACATACATAGTAAAGGCAAGTTAAAAATTCAATACAAAAAAAATAACCTCTCCTTGCCTTGTAATGCTTACAAATCTGAAGTGCCCTGAAATGGACATGACACTTTATATGTGTGTGTATTTGAATTAAATAAGGAATGAATGAAGGAGAATTTCAGTTGACCAGACCTCAGAGAAAGTAGGAAAATCTCCAGCACCTGGTCAGTAGTTGAGGAACAAAAAAAGCTCTCATTGAGAAAGATGTGCTGCGTGTGAATGTAAGCAGGGTAGTTTGGGGTGGAGCAGGGCTGTATACGTCTGATTTGCTGATATAGCCTTGAGGCTGGCGTCATCAGTCGCTGCTGCTGCAGAGGCCAGCCAGAGCCAGAGCCAGAGCCAGAGCCAGAGCCAGAGCCAGAGCCAGAGCCAGAGCCAGAGCCAGAGCCAGAGCCAGAGCCAGCCGAGGCTTTTGGTAAGACAGGGACGGCGTTCAGGCTCCTTCCAGGGTATGGAGGGACATTGTAGGGCCGGAAAACCTGGCCTGGTTCAGCACTCGGATCAAAGGCAGCAACCTATTTCTGTCTAAAAGCGTGAAGGGACGTTCAGTGTGGACTGAGATGGTGCGTATGGAGCCTCCTCAGTGTTACATAAACCAAAAGCCCACCTCCTAACTACTGAATTGTGTTTTGATAGGCAGCCATAACTACTAAAATAAACACAAATGACAGGTTTTGGCTGTGTTTGCTAGGCAAATTTTTTTCTGGTTATATTTATCATATCATTTTAATAAGACTCTAAAGATAGTTTCCCCCATGTCTTTTTAGTAAAAAAAAACCCCCATCCATTTGAATGATCTCAAATGTGCCGTGTTATCATAACAGTTTGGGATCGTACGGGATATTTTAGCTGGTCAATGGAGAAAAGAGGAAAACATTTCTTGTTGTTCTAATTAATGCTTTTAGATCTTTTATAAAAACAAACACATTTCCACTAAGCGTCAGAAGTAGAGCACTCGGAGCAGCTTTAGGGGGCTGTTTTTCTCTTCGTTGCATCAGTAGAGAAGAGAGATCTCTCTCTAACCGAAACCCTCAGGCTATGAGTTTGACTGAAGCGGAAAAAAAAACATCCTATTTTGTTTCTCCTAAAAACCATACATTATCAAAGGCGTCTCATGCATATCTTTGATCTAAAACGGTTACATCTTAATAATTACGGTTCGGCTGGGTGAAAGAACCAAATGTTTCTTTTTTCATTCCGGTATCGTTCGAAGTTGTTCACCGTCTTCGTGAAAATAAGACCTGGGAGCGAGCAAACAAACAAATAAATAAATAACAACCGACAGAACTGCGCTGCTATATTATTTAATGACAAGATGTGGAAAGAGGGGAAATATCCTTTTTAAAAACTGAATATAAATCACGGTGTGTAGCTTTCGTGTCTCATCCCGATCTTTGTGCCGTTTCTTTCAGTTCTCATAACAATTCATCCGCTCACTAAAGCGCTGAGAGAGATGTTTCCAGTAATCCTATATGCTTAAATATAACTCATTTTTAATTTACTTGTATTTTCTGGCCACTCTCTTTCTGAGCTTCTGCAGAAAATGATGTCTTTACAGAACATTTCCCTTTGCAACCAATCAAAGAGGTGCAGTCAGTGGTAATGAAACAAGAAAACATTTCAGCACTCCTCTCTCCTCTTTAATGGCTGAAAAATGCTAATTGGAAGAAGACCGCATGCGTCAAAAAAAACAAAAGAGGTGGTATGGCAGGCAGCGGGACTCATGTTGGAGGATGGTATTTTGAAATGTGAAATGTGTCACTTAACTCCTGCTGAAACGCACACCGTTTGGAGGGGAGGTTGGAGGAACGGAAGCCCCTCCTGGATGTGGAGGTGCAGCGGAGCAGGGAGAGACGTTTATGAGGTAATAACCAGATGCAGTCGCACAGAGTATGAAAATCTGCTCCAGGAAACCCGAAAGGTCCAACTATATACTGATTCAGGTGTTCCTAACACGTCTCACTCGTTGATTTTCATGTGCATGACTTGTTGCATATCTATATAAAACTACATCTATTTAAAATGGTTTTCATTTCTGACATATATTGTGCAACTAATCATATACAGAAAATATGTTTGGTATTTTATTTGTTAGTACTGGAAAACACTTAAATGCATTTAGCTGTATAACAACTGGATTTTCTTATAGTTTACTATGAATAAACATTTCAGACAATAAAAAAAAAAAATCCCTATATCACATTTCTCTAAAGTAATTTTTTAATTATTTGTCGTGATTTGTCAATCAAAACACATTTTTCTCCATTATTTGAAGGGAAGAGAAAGTCTAAAATAACGGGATTCCACCAAATGTCAGATTCTCAAGGCCAATAAGTTTTGGGATCAGCATTTAGTGAAAGTACAGAAGTAATGAGTTATGTAAAGCTGTGTGATGGGCCTCCTTCCTCCAGAGAAAGGTGACATTTTAATTACCCTGCCTTATCTGATGGATTTCAAGATATTCTTCCCAGTAAAAGCCTTCTCTTTATTATTTTTTTGTATTATATGTTCTTAGTTTTCGGCTGTCAGTGACTGTACGAAATTCATTTGACCCAGTCGTTGATTGAAGGTGGAAGTTTTTATATGGTATAAAATAGTTTTTTATCAAGAGCCTCAAATCTCTTCAGTGTGAGAAGTGTCTTCTGCTTTTATGACAAAAGAAAAAATCCTTATGAAGGAATAATTGTGATAAAAAAGATTTCTGACTTGAGTAATATAAAACCTGCTCACTCTCTTTTGACAGTTTTTTTTTACTTTCTTTTTTATACCATCAACTTTTCATGAATTAAAACATTTGCATATGGTTTTAAATGATACAAAAAAATAAATAAATAAATAAAACAAGTCCACTATCCTTTATTTGCATTATTATATAAATAAAAACAGAAAAAATATGCATCAGCAAATTATTTCTTTTTTATTGCAAACATTAAATTGAACAATTATTTTAAATAGTAAAACAATACAAATATATGTACTGTATTAATACAGTAAAAAAAAAATCCATAATTAGCAATACACAAAGCACAAGAATCAGTAACAACATCAGCTGATCCAGCGATCGAGAACTATAAGTGTAATACTGTATATATTTCATGTAAGTGAAAGCAGAGATGTTGTAATTTTGGATTTAATAAACATAATTGCAGTGGTGGCATATGAAATGGCTTTGATCATGATCACAGACGTAAGGTTACACCGCAGAGCCGATGTGGTGTATTATTACTTCTATTTGGGTTGCCGTGTTTAAGTGCAGAGTTATAATTTTAGCAGTACTGACGTTAATACCCAAGCGGTCATCGCTATCAATAGCTGGACGGCTTCATGTTCAATTGTGAACAGTGTACAGCTTTACAATTTTTTTTTTATATTAAATTATTCTAAATACAAGTTTTGCTGACCTCTGACCTGCGAACTGCAATATTGTCCTTTTTGGAGAATGGCAACATCACCTACAAGACAAGAACAACATTTGGGAAGCATAATCAATACATCTGAGTCACGTGCAGAATACTTTTTCACAAGATTCACAAAGCTATTTCTGCAACCCCATGGGGGAGATATGTTGCTGAAAAATGCTGGATCCTGTAATTGGTATTTATCTTGCCTGCTGATTTTGTGAAATACATAATTATTTTAAAAAGATGACTTGACATACACATATTTGCATAAGAAGGGTTAGTACATTGTAATTTTTAGGAGAATGTTATGATTGCTTGTAAATGGTCTTTTATTTGGCTCCACGGACTATTTAGATCAGCACTGAAATGCACAGTCCAGAATTGAAGTATCTGTATTTCCAACACACATGAATAATGTATGTTCAAGTTTTTTAATATATAAAAATATACCTTTTTTTGTTAAAAACAAAAATGTCATTAACAGCCTATAGAGTTTATCTATTCAAAAATACAGCAGTGACAGCATACTATGTTATTGTTTATAAAACTTCAGATCTCGCCATGCATATCTGTGGACACGTATGACGGCATCCTGCCTCGTGTAGCTTGCGAGCAATTTGGATCATAATTTGCTGATGTGATGTGACATGCTACATAAAAAAAGAAAGAAAAAAAAACTACTTCAAAGACTATCACCTCAAATATCCCTCGCTTTTTTTAGTTCCAGTCTTTTTACATCCATCTGCGATCCCTTAAGCAGACAGCGTAATATTGAGACATGAAGAATTTCTACAACATATAATGTTCATTATAGCATGTCCTGGCATTTTTATGCAAATAGGGCCATCTTAACATCTACAGTAAATAACCGATCAGACTGAAAAGATTATAAATCTGAGGATATTTTTCATAACATAAGACAGATGAACCAAATCAATTTGCTGTCAGTCATTATAAAGTATCAACACTTAAAAACTGTGATAGAGAATCAGTTTAAAACATTATATAACACCATAAAGGGCATAAAATCTATAATCCCTAAGTCTGATGCTGCTTTCTTCAAATACATTAGGTTGATAAATTAAAAATATAAATATGAATTTCTTATAAATGCATGTTGTGGGAGAGGATGTACATTGACGGGCACGTTTATTATTATTATTAATTTTAAAAAATATATGCTTAAATGCTCAATCATCTCAATCAAGCAACTTGTGCAGGAAAGATCAACATGAACATTTCTCCTATTAGATATTTAACCAGGACAGTATAGCTGAAAATGGCACTGGCTCCACACAAACCTTTCAAAGTGCGTTGGCATTGCATCTTGAGCTTTACGCTTGTGCTTGCGTGGCATACCTTCAAGCATGGCCTTTTACAGAACAATAATATGTACTACACCAAATAAGATGATAGGTACACACAAACATTTATACATTATATATGGATAACCATTCATAAAACACACATAAAACACACACACAATCATACACAGACCTGTCAACACTAACTAATGCTCAAAATTTGCATTGCAACTGATTCGTGCTGGCACATATTAATAATATACAACGTGCATTAATAAAGGTTTGTTTGACATTTTTCTTTAGGTCTTAGAAAAAGATGCGAGCATTAGAATTCTCTAACACATCAATAAAAATACTGTAACTATTTGTATATCTATTTATCTAAAATTATTTATACAGGCTTGTAGCAGTTCATCAGCATACAATGAGCACAGCTGTGGATAATTCACCATGCAGAGACACACTCACGTCTGGGTTTGGAGAACGATAAGAAACCCAGCATTTTTTTTTTTTTATGCATTATGTTTTTTGTTTACATGTTACATTACAGTGCTACTGTTACAGTCAAATTACGGTTACAAATTAACAATATGTATATTTAATATGTAAAAATTATTTTGGGGATTATTTGTAAATTAATATCGTCGCTTGTAAGCACATTAATATATGTTTAGCAGAGGCACGGTAATCGTAAGCGTTAAATCCCTTTTAAGTGCACACTAACACCTTGAAGGGAACTTCACCACAATGCTAAACACCAAAAACGATTTCTGGAAGACAATGCCGCAAGAACTGCTCCAAAAAAAAAAAAAAAAAAGTCACCAACTTTAAAGTCTGTTAGGATAGACCTAATAATGCACAATGATATGAATAACTCGACAAAACAACACAAAGCATTCATTTCAGGATTTTTCACGTCAATAATAACAAGTTTAATAACAAATCATAATAAGTAGGCTTTAGTATTATCAATAGCAGTAGCCTATTCTAAATATATTTTACTGAAAGTTAAAAAGAATTGGAATGTACACAAATCTCTTCCTAACGCACGTTTGTTTAAATATGACAAGCTAATTATCATTGTGCAGTTGTCTTGCACCGAGACCGAGAGAGATATGTTGTCAAAACGCAATAATCTCGGGAAACCGTCGCATTTTTTAAGCCAGCGATACTCCTGCTCTACAGCGGGGAGAAATCTCGGCTTCTTTGAGCCCGATGAGTTTCTGATGGGAGATTGGTGACGTAAGAGCCATCAACAGCGACAGGCTGATCGAGGTAGTCGCGAGGATGGATAGATGGACAGATGTTGGGGCGGAACTTGGACATATTTCCACATTATTAGCCCCTACCGACAGGCGTACAGCATAAATGATCAGTTAGATTGCAACTGGCAATAGCTCAAGGATGCGCAGCACCGTCAAAGGTAAGGACACGATTTAAACGTCGCGTGCTGAAATATCAACGCTACTGTGGTGATGATGTGTAATATCCTAGTCTGGCTTGTTCGTACGCGTTGCACTATACTAAAAAATGTGTGCACTCACCGGGATGCGATATACAAGGCGAAGCTCTCGTGTCGGTCCACAGGCTGAATGATCCGCTGAAATCGCTGCAGAATCCCGGCGCGACGATGAACCTTAAAATCCGTTCGAAACATCAGGCGACCGGAGCGAGCCGAGGCCACCTCAAAAAATTTCCTCGGATTTCTCGCGTTCCCCTTCCGAGCGATTTTAAAAACACACCCACCCACTCGCCAACTTAAAGAAAGAGTGGACATTGCGTCAACGCTGGTATAAAGACAAAAACAAAGTTGAGATTTAAGTGTGATTTTGGGGGGGTGCCAGGTACACCGGTGTCAACAAAGTACTGAAGAGCAGATATACGGTGGATTTATTACAGTTCCTAACCTAATAGGATCCGAGATGTCTAACACCGTGGACTCGTTATTTAATTTGTGGATGTTTTGCAATTGATGAATAAGTAATGTGTAAGCGTTGTAGAGAGGCTTGTTACGGTCATACTCAACTTGTTCCAGGAGTCCCTCCCCTTCCCGTGCAAAGTGTTCACTTCCTAGTAAGGTGTAACGAATCAATCTAACTTCAAACTGTTCTCTTTTTTTCAGCGTCGGAAAAAAGGTCGCAAATAATTTCATTTTAGTGCATGAAATAGTTCGCAGTGTTGCTCGCCCCGGCAAACGTGCGCGAGACCGAGAAACAAAACTGGCAAAAAGGAAAAAAGACAGTGAAAGGGTCAAAGAAATGTAGCCGTATGCATGGAAATATGTTGTTATATGCATGGAAATAAAATGAAATGTTTACAGCGGAGACCCCCTCCTTTATGCGTTTAATGTTTTGCGCGTGACGTTAAACTTATTTTATTTTCGCGATGACGCCGAGAACACTGCATAACTGGGGGGGGGGGGGTGCAGCTGTACAATCGTAGTTTAATTTTAGCACCACTGTTTGTTTTTGTTTTATAAAACCGCATACTTAGTACATTCGTGTGAATGGACAACATCCAAACAAGTGATGTCTTCTCCAAAAAGGCAGTTCGTTGTCTTTCAAACGCTCCTGTTTTGTGGGGAGGGAAAAACAGAACAATTAAAAAGATTGACAGGTGGGTTTTCAGTGTCAGAGTGACGCTCCGGAGGGGTGGAGTAAAGAGAGAGAGGCAGGAAAGGCAACTCGATGTGTCTGTCTATCAGTTGAGACTGTCTGAACCGCTCACGCATCCTGAACGCGCGATACATATTTCAGCGAAGAGCCGCGAGACCAAGAACGCCGCTTCGCTCCCTGGAGTTTTTTTTAAAAAGAGTAATTAGTTCACATTCGGTGCGAGAGAGTGTGTTTTTTGTTTATAAATCGCTCTGTAGTAAACGCGTCACGCTCGCCCGAATCAACTGTCCACATGTTTCCTTGAGCGTGGACGGACAGTGTGTTTGGTGAATATCGGGAGGAACACGAGCAGAGACTCTCCACTGCGCGCGTGGGGAATTTAGTCCGTTGAAAATGCGCACTTGAGCTCGAGCCCCATTTGTGACTGACATTAACTGTCTCCTGTCTGCCTTTCTCTTCCCTTGGTTTTGTCCCGTTTTTAGGCTTTCAACCGAACGAGAGGACGGAAATACAGTTGGACGGGCTCTCCATAACTGGAAGTTTCTTCCGTTTTACTACAAACTATTGCCATAATCTAAGGAGAACCTAAGGACGCGTTTTTCCCCCGTGTGTTTCTGCGCCGTTAGACATGGACGGGAGATATATCTGAGCTCTTGGCAATCATGCTATGACTTAGAATTAATAAACGTGTCGGCCAGATACACCTACATTTTTTTTATGATTATTTATTTACAGGATTTTTTTAGGTCTGTAAAAATATCTACAACCTCTCAAGACCTATTGACCCCTCTTAGACTTTGCATCGGCTCAAAGTGACTTTTTAAGAGGTGGAATAAAAACAGACTCTGAAGAGGAGCGCGTTAATACATGCTTTGTATAATTTTTTTTTATTAATTCTTTTCCTCCGTCACTGGCATCTTGATTCTGTATGAGAAGTCAAGAGGAGGGTGGGACGACAGCATGCCGCGGAGAAAGCAGCAAGCGCCGAGGCGATCTTCAGGTAAGCGGTGCATGCATGTCTTGTTTACTAATATTAGTGCATAGGGAGGGGAAAAACATAAAATCACTTACACTTCATTGTGTTTATTGAAATGCTTGATCTAAATATTACCTACATTTTTTTTACTTTAAAATTTTCATTTTCTTTTCTTTTTTTTACTTTCAAAGAATGTCAAAACAAAGTTAATCTCCTCAGAATGCATTCGATTTGTTTTGAAAACTAACGCGTGAGTAACTTTTTTTTTGAAGTTGTGCCAAATTAAAACTTCACACTCCACCGTGGCCTATATAGTCGAGTGAAAATGTAGTTTCAAAGTGCTCCAGTTCGTCTATTTAGATGCGGATTGCAATCCTTGATTTGATGCTTGATTGATCGCCTGTCATGTGGCCGCCTTTGATCTATTCATTCCTGATAAACATCAGTAAATCATTCACCATGGAAACACGCATGCGCTGTGCGGCCGCAGCCACTCAAAGGACAACTTTTGCCCCCGTCGTGCGGGAAAATAGAGAAAGGAAAGAAGTTTTCGGCAGGGTTATACACTACCTTTTTTTCCTCATTCAAAGAGAGGGAGAGAAAAGGGGATAAGGGATTGCTGGGGCGTGTCGAGAGCACAAAATGTAGCAGAGAGAACATCTCTTCCCTGATAGATGTCACTGAGCAAGGCCTCTGTACTAAGATCTGTTTTCCTCTCAGCTCAATTTATTCATGCGAAATGTACCTGTGCTCTTTGATGTTACAAGAAAGAGCTGGTTTCAGTTTTTAATTAATCTTCCATGAAGATCAAGAGAGTGAACATTGATTTGTGACGAATGGTGTTGGATTTCTATTGGGGTGATTAAACATAAAATAGCCATTATATTTTAAACCATTTTGGTGTATTGTACTAAGGGAGTTCTACTTTGCCCCTTTGGCTTTCCTTTTTTCCTTTTTTGTTCCTTAGTTTTTTCCCTCTCATTTAATCTCTGTGACTAACAGGTCCATTCTCTCCTGAATGAAGGCTCTCTTTCAAGTTCAAACGTCAGCCGAGTTACAGATCTGCAGAATTAGGCCCTGATATTTGACTCATGATGGAACAGCCGACAAACCAGACACACTGCTGTAACCGAGGTCGACTAACAAGTGCGATACATAGATGGTGTTTCATTCATTTGCACTGAATAACAATTATTCCTCAATTTTTACGCATACCTTTCTGTTCAGTGGGGGGAAATGGGGTTTTTAAGGGATTATTTCGTCTCCCTTGCTGTATGGTGAGACTGACATGGGGAGTTTGAAAGCTCACAGAGGTGAGATGGCGCCTGGTAATCTGACCTGGCAGCTCCTCCACAAAAACAAGCCATCAGCCCCCTCCACCTCAGCTGAATATTGATTTAATTTTCTCTATTCTGACAGGCATGTTCATCATTTGCTTTAATGGTCATTCAGAAGTTGGCAGGCATATTGTTTCCGTTTTTCCCAGAGCCTGACACTTTTCCCCACTCCATCAAAATAAAAATGTTAGGAATTATTGATTTAGGAAATAAAAAGAAAAGCTGCTTAACATGACAAGGTGATTTGTTTTTACTAAAACATCTTCCAAATAATTCAAGATGTCTTATTTAAAATTTTGCGCTTTGCACTAAAAGCACTTTCTAGCTCAGTTCCAATGCTCAACTCTTCCGTTATGCTCCACCTCTTTTAACGGATGACTTTGCCTTGATTTGGTTGCTATCATTGCCTTTGTTTGCTCTGAGTGATTTACATGCATCGGTTGTGGGCTCAGGTCGTTTTGGTGCAGTGGGATCGGAGTGGCCCTCTCTGTGTTGGGCTGCTGCAGTCATTTGTATTTATTTGCTGGCTTTTCTCTGAAACAGACACGGGCCTCCCACGTAGAGCACAGACTGTGTCTGTGAGTTTAAGCTCTAGCAGAGAGGAGAGGAGCCAGGGGAGGACTCGGCGATGAATGCGGTATCTCTCCGCTGCTCCAGGTTTCATTTGGTTTCGTGTTTTCACAACCTCCCACGCAGATAGAAACACGCTCTGTTTGCGTCCATTCCACTGCACCTCTGTCCTCTGGATAGCCAGGGCATAAAAACCACCCTGAGGTGGTTTGCGATGTTTTTTTGCTGCTTTTACTTTTCCTTCAGTTTCACTAGGATAATTCTCGTTTTGCTCTTTCTCAGTTAAATTCTATTCACATTCACAACATTCACGTAAACACCCCCCCCCCCCCCCCCCAAAAAAAAAACCATAACGGCAGCACGCAAAGACACTAGACAGAAGAAAAATAGAACGTGAGGAGGGAGGAACCAGCATGGGGAGTCATTAAAACACATTCTGTCCTCGGCACCAGAGGCTTCTTAATTATCTGACATAAAGGTAAAGGTTCCTCTGCTGGCTTCATTAGGGAGGAACCCTAATTATCTGAGCTCCTGATGGATTTGTGACAGCCTCTAACGATTAAAGCTGACAAATTCAGCGAAGTGTCAGGTCTGCAGCTGCCTTGATGTAATCAAGTTGATATTATACAGTCCCTTTAGCCTGTAGTGCTGAATTAACTCAATTTTCTGGTGCAGGTGACAAATGGACTTTGCTACCTGACTAATCACGTCACCGTGGCAATGCTGCCTAATGACCTCAGTAATCCAGGCTCTTAACCGCACCGCTGGGCCCAGAAAGCATTTGAGGCAGCCAATCAGAACGGGCCCTGCATTAGCCAATCGGGCCCAGAGCTCGGCAAAAACGCCATCATTCCGTCTCCGTGTTGATGGACGTGCCACTGTTCTGTGTCATTGGTCGCACCGCTGTTCGAGCTCTGAGTGTACCGACACACCGTGCTCTTGCTGACAATAATCGCACCACCAAGCTCTCAAAATCTGAAAATATTGTCAGAATTTGAGTGCCGCTGAGTGCTTGCTTTGCTTAAGTCTCTCAGTGCAGCGTTACATACAAATCAGTCTGCTTTGAGAGCCGAATTTACAGATTATTTCATGTGCAGTGCTGGTACAGCTCAATTGTGATTTATGTTTCTGTAGCACTAGTATGAGGTTAATATCTTTTATTCCCTCACACAGATTTATTATATTGTGTTAAAGATGTGGAGGTTTTGTTGTAGTCTGTTAAACAGCGTGGTGCCTCTCCATATTCATTCTCATATCTGGTGAGAAATGTGAAAGATTGTGAATTATCATTTCTCAATTTGAGATGTATTTGTATTAAGAGATAGGAGTTGACGGCCATAATTTGTTTTGCATGTACGGCACAAATTATAGAAATCAATCTATAGGGGTACATTTAGATGTCATGTTCTATCTGTTCCTCTTTCTTTAATGCCTGTTTTCATGCTGGAAGGAAAAATATCTATCCGTAAGACGTGCGAATGCAGCGTGACATCTGGGCTCACCTTGTGTTGGCTTCGCTGGAGGGTAGACTCATCCGCTCTCATGTCATTAACAGGTGACATTGACCCATTTAGTCAATATTCATGTTGGGACCCACCACTTACAACTAATAGTTTAATTTGCATTTGGGGATCAAGCCAGTGGCCTATAGGAAATCAAAGTGTATCCAGTTATTCTGAGTCCCGAGCTTGCCGTTCCCCTTGTCCGAGATCGTGGAGGTTGAGTTTGATTAATGAAGATCGATGACGGGTTTTATGGGAAGAGTGAATCAAAATGAAAATATGTTGGGACTTTGCATGAGCCAAGTGTGACGGTACACAGTCTGCGGTAAATGGCACTCTGTGGTTTTAATGAGCTTAGACACATTTGGGAGTTATCTGGTTTCCGCAAGTTTTGTAAAGTCTGAAATTAAGAATACTTCCAGACGTGTGTTTGTGCGTGAAAAAAAGCGAGTGCATCTGCTGATAGTTGCTGAAAAACGAGCACACAGAGGACCGCAAAAAGCTAGCGTGTCACCAGAGGAGGTTTGGATTAGAGGTACTATAGCATTATGGGAACTCAAAACTATCAAAACGGCCAGCTGTGTTTTTTCTTATTCTTTCTTTCTCTCTCTCCCTCTCTCTCTTCTCGTCCTGTCTTTTTTGATCCCCCATGTTTCATTTCTCAGCTAATTTAGTCCACAGTGAGTCAGAAAGATGAGAGGGAGGGGGAAGAAAGACAAAAGAGAGAAAAGCTCAAGTCATGACCCAGCAACGGGAGTCTCCAAGCTTGAGGAGTACACGGAGGCCAACGTGTACCCAGGGGAGCCCACGTCTGCCTTCTCTCTGTCCTGCCCTGCACTCATCTGTTGCTTTTTTCTCCCCTGGCTCACAGGAAGGATGGGGTGTTTTTAGAGGCTCGGCGGAGTTTTCTCATCCCAGTATGCCGTTTTCCTCATGGAGCGCCTTATACATCCTCATCAGATAAAAAACAAACGGCTCGGCCAACAGATCCGTGCTGATGTTTATAACGGGCCAGCAGGAGATTAAGCTTTGATGTTTGTGTTGTAGGATCTGAGGAGCATGTGGCGTCGCGAACAGGATGATGCTGTTTGAGACGTTATCTGATTAGTTGCGTATTTTTATACATGGCTTAGTTATTGTGATATTTCAGTGGCTGACATCATTTTATCAAGGACGGCCTCGCGCACTAAGGATCAAGCCTTGCGGTCATACAGTCATATTTAGCAACATTAATTTTGACAGATGAGCATGAAACGAAAAGAAGCTCTATGATGAAAAGTAAACACCCATGAAGCCCCCTCACACTCGGGGAAGTCACGTCCTGGTCACCGTTCCTCCTCCCATCAACCACTGTATTCTCAACTCAAAATATCCTGCCTGTCTGAACACAAAAGACCAGCTAAAGACAGATGAAAGAGAGAAAGCACACTTTGTAGTTTTGTCTGCAGGTCCCTTTGCCTTATTTTCATAGTCGTGTTCTGTTGTGTTTAAGGTCATAGGGTAAAGTAGCTTCTGCGCCAAACAAAACTGTTGACTTTTTTCAAACAAGTTTTTAAAACGCTTCTCCTTCTGACATTGGTCAGAAAAAAAAAGAGAGCGAGCGATAGAAGAAAGGAGTGGTGCTCAGAAAGGTATTAGAGCTGACAGATGAACAGGAGTGGGGAGAAATTCTCCTGCAGCAGCTGGGACTGCAGTCATTATCCTGACAGGTGTCAATTAAGAATTACTGCCTGCCTCAGTCCTCTGCGCAGCCCAGCTGTCTGCGCAGCAGAGAAATAACACTTTACCCTTGTCACTTTGTTAGTTCGTAGCCATAGCCTCCGAAAATGAGTCGCCCCAACGCTAATCGATAACCAGTGTATTAGCAATTATTTTGCACATTGATTTACGAGGGCCAAACGACGACTTCTGTGCTGTTATTAGCCCTTGATTAGATCTGCCCGCACACGTGAACACACACTCACACACACACACATGCATTCATAGCATGCTGCCCTGTTGCCAGGTGGATATATGTTTCCTCCCAGGCCCCAAGGTCTAGAACAATCTTAGTGCACAGTCTTAGTGGCCCTGTTGGGCCTTCCATCACTCGTGTCCGTTACAGAGACAGGCCCCTCTTAGGCCCCACATGCACCCACACACACACAAACATGTACAACACCTCTGTGGGGGTTGAAATACAGCCCCATTTCTGAGCGGCCCTGGATGAACGCTGATAGGGTTTGAGTATGTGTGTGTGAGAGAGGGGCTTGTAAAAGGCAAGAGTATTAGTGAGGTGTCGTGGTCTGTTTCAGCTAAATGAATGGCCCTTTGCTGTAGAAGGTGCTCCTGGTTACTGAGAGTTATGGCTGACCAGATAGGGGGCTTCTGGGTAATGTCTGTGTGAAGGAGCGCTGAACCTTCGCTACATTTATTTTCATGCCTGCAGTTATTTAATACTCAACTTTAAAGCCGTCGTCAAAAGCTTTGTAGGTGTCTTCTTGCGTTTGCAACAAGTGTGGTTGTGAGAGATCTGAATTTTAGGATTTATTCATTTGTTAAAGGGCTAATTCATCCAAAAATGAACTTTCTGTCACCATTTACTCACCATTGGTACGTTCTAAACTTCTTTTGTATGTCCTGAAATGAATGATTTGTCTCCAGAGTTACAATACAATACAAAAAAGGTCAGAAATTAATACTTATATTCAGCAAAGATGCATGAAATTGATCAGAAATGACAGTAAAAAGATTTAAAATGTTACACTGAAGACTGGATTAATGACTGCTAAAATTTCGGCTTTGCCATCACATGAATAAATCACATTTTAAAGTATCTGAAAGTAGAAAACTTCTATTTTAAATCGTAATGATATTTTATAATATTACTGTTTTACTGCATTTTGATCAAATAAATGCAGCCATGGTGAGCATAGAGACTTCAAACTGATTTTAAAAACACTTTAAAAGATCTTATCAGTACTGACTTTGTTAGTGTGTGTGTATAGCTTTAGTATTCTTTTATTGTAATTCAATAGAAAAGATTGAGCACAGTCTTTAAACTTTTGTGAAGAAAGGCATGCGGCTTTGAAACAATACTGAGGTGAGTAAAATAATGTCAAGAGTGTTTTTGGGTGAATTATCCCTGTAAATAGTGTTGTCAAGGTACCAACATTTCAGCACTCGGTACCGATACCAGTGAAAATCCACGGTTCTCGGTACCAATTTCGGTACCAAAGCAAAACACAAAAATATGCTAATTAAAAAAAAATAACTTTTTAGCACTAAAAATAAAACCAATGCCATTCTTTATACTTATTTACAATTGTGTTTAAAGTTTTTCTACAAGTAATATAATTATGAAAAACAGTAAACAAGTTTCACCCAAATTTAATTTGTCTTTTAATTTATGAAATTTAAACACATTTTATTTTTGGTAAATAAAGGGGATTTGCTATTAAAATTAAAACATGGAAGAAATATTGTGATTAGTTTACATATAGCGTGTCGATTCAGCATGGTAAGACTCTCGCTCTCTCTCTCTTTGCATGTGTGAGAAACCGCGCTATCAGTAAAGCGACTGAGTCGTGCGTCTTCACAAAGAGTTTACAGAGCATCAAATACAGGTGCGCTGTGCGTCCATTGAGATGAACTGACAAGTTCAGATCGCTTGATGGAGAGAACTCTGAAGCTCAGATGCTGAAATTAATGCAAGCATCATGCGCTTCAGTCTATGTAGGAAACAAACCCGCACGTCTCTGCCATTCATTAATTCACACAGAGACGCGCAGAACACGATTCATATTTCAAGCAACTTTTGCGGCTTAACATTTACAGATACTGGTCCATATGGAGATTTGATTTGATTAATTTATGCTAACTTTGACAAATTCCACGACTGTCCATATTAAAATGTAAGTTTAATTTTCATGACTGGATTTTGAGATTCCGTCCTCGTTTTCTGCTTCGCGGAAATCATAGCGCTGAACCGGGTTTGAACGCATTTAATTTTTTTTAGTACCAACTTGGTACCGAAGTACCGGGTCTTTTGACAACACTACCTGGAAATATTGTACTTTCAAAAGCCGTGAGGTAACTAGGTTATCATGTCACCTGTGAAAACAAAGCTTGCGTATGTGCTAGGCCACTCACCCTTATGTAGTGGTGGATTATGTTCTTTATGCTTGGGAGTGGGATTCATGTTTGCTCGAGTGCAACCTTTGCCCTACAGGAACTAAAAAGAGAACCTAATCCCTGGGTCCCCCTGATATGGCGATGTAAGAACGGAGATCCCTCTCCCTCAACTCTTGATCAGAGGCGTTACGATTCCCCTACGAGCGCTAAGCCACTGGACACACAATGAGTGGATAAAGATAAGCCTCCAGCTTGTGTTGACACTCTCATTGAGCCCCATAATGCACTGCTCTGGATCACTCTCATAAAGACTTGGCTCCCCTTTTTTACGAGCCGTCTTCGAACGGTCGCGCAAAATGCCTTGATTTTCAGTGTTTTTACCCTGACACTTTCATTGGTCGTTTTTCGTGCTGTGTTTAAGACCGCATTTGCAGTCCATCACCCCTAAAGCTAGGTAAAGAGCCACGTGTCACCCCCTGTCTCCTGCTGAAGGTCAGTTTTATTAGTTTCATTGATAAAAGCCTGCCTGCAAACATAGACAATAGCTGGTAGATCCTCCAAATGGCTGTATTTTTTTCCAGGGTGTTTTATTTAACTGAGAGGACACTGGAAAGTAATGAATATATATATTTTTCCTTTTTTCCCCCTACTTTTATGGTGCTGATAAGGCATCTGAGGGAAGTATATAGCAAAATGGTGCTGTTTCTTTCTTTAAATGGACAGCCCAGCAGGACTGTTCTCTTTCTCTCTATATATCATTGCCACATATGCTTTCTAATCTTTGATTTATATGTTCAATCTGGTCTCAGAATCATCTTCTAAAATATGAATCTCTAGCATTTATATTTAAGGATCTTTGACAAATACATGCAGATTTAATATCAGTTTTAAAATAACTAATGCGACTAAAATAACGTCTGGTTTTCATTTCATTCACACACAGAAGCCCTTAGGGATGTGAACTGTGTTTGAATCCTTCTCATATCCGTTAATAGATGGGTGTACATGTCGTGACTAGTCTCCCAGACTCAACTTTATAGGTATTTATAGTGATTTGGACACAATCACATTCAAATGCCAAATGCCACATGTTCTAAGAGGCCTAAAGCTTGTTTGGAGACGGACTCGCCCAGACAGTGTCAATCATAGCTTTGCTCTGAATCTTCTGTCTGAGAAACCAGCGGGGGGTGTCCTCTTCAAATCTGCCCCCACCTCTCCTCCCTTTCCTGTTTTTGCCCTCTTCTCTACTAGCCACGGCTTTCTTTAAAAAGCCATATGCTGCCCAGTTAGACTTCAGCGTGCACACGCAGAGGCTGCGACATGTATGAGGATCAACTATTAACCTTGTCCAGCTGACTGAAAGCCATACGGTTGGTGGAACTTTAACCCAGGGATGCATCATTGATCATTGACTTGTTCTGCTTGGCTTCTGAAGTCTGTGAGCTTGGGAACTTGAGATGAACAGATGTGCTGTAAAGAAGAAAAGTCAGGTGACTTCAAATGAGGAACGCTAACATTTACTCTTCCATTAACAGATCTGGGCTTTATAAAAGCAAGACAAACTCTATCTAGGCAAGAATTAAATCAACAATAGAGGTTCCAGATCTTAGTACAGATTGAAAGTCTTGACATGTCAGCTCAGAAATTCAGTATCTCAGGCCTAAACTGGTTCTAAACCAAAGCATTACGATGTCTCAATCATATTTGGTGAAAACATAGGGAATGTGCCAGGGTATTTTTTTCATTGACTGACAATAGGAGACAAGCGGTTTCAGTGTTCTGAAATGTTGCGTTGACTTGTGTGTGTGTCGGTGTGTTTTTGCATGTGTGCGTGTGTGTGTGTGTGTGTGTGTGTGTGTAGCTCTTCTTTACTAGCACACCGTCTCCATGTTAAATTGGTTATGGCAGCGCAATCCAGCCCTACTTAGAGCCGTCAGAGCAGCCGCTGTGTGACGAGCCTCAGTGAGGACGTGTCATAAATACTGAGGTGTCGTTTCTTTCATGTAAATATACCTCTGTTTCAAGTATTGTCCGTCAGTACCGCACATGGGGGGGGGGGGTGGTATCTAGCTGCAGCACAAAGTGTGTGCTCTGGAGAACTGCAGCGTCTCCTATTAGGGCCTAGTTTTGTCTGGGAGTAAAAGATACACGTTTTAAGGGGGGCATGTTTTTTTTTTTTTAAGCATTTCCCCCCTAAACTCTACTTGGAACGTTTGTCAAGGATTCCCACGGTAAAATGTTTTTAATTTTAGTTTTCAGTGACATTTTTCCACCTTTTATCAAATCCAGAGAATTAAAGGCAACACAAATATATACATAATCAAGGTAGTGTCAGCTGAGAAAATTATTTTAATTATTGATTGTTGATTAACTATTATAGACGTATTTTCTTTTGAATTACATGCACTAAAGAATTATTCATACTAATAATTTAGATTTCCTAGTTTTTGCTTATGTACATTTGTTTTATACTTTTCAAAAGTTTGTGGTCGTTAAGATTTTTAAAATGTTTTTAAAGTCTCTTATGCTCACAAAGTCTACATTTGTTTGATGAATCAAATAACTTATGGATAATTTACTTTGTTACTTTGTGAAATATGACTACAATTTAAGTAATTGTTTTCTATTGTAATATTTTGAAATTCCTGCAATGGGAAAGCTGAATTTCCAGTCATTACTCCAGTCTTCAGTATCACACGATCATTCAGAATCATGCTGATTTGCTGCTCAAGAGGATCCTTGCTGAACAAAATCACTTATTTAAAACAACAGTAACAAAACTCTTACTGACCCCAAACCTTTGAATGGTAGTGTGTGTAACTGACCTGTTGTGATTGTCTAACCTCTTTGCAAATTTTTCTTTCAGTTATGCCAGGCCAAGATGCTAAATTGTTATTGCTATGTCAGGAGTAGTATGTGAATGGTTGACAAATCCATAATGATTTCTGAATGACCCTCTTTTTTTAGTTTCTGGAATTGATGTTGTATGAACCTAAAGGGTAGTTGGGGTAGTTGGAGTATGTCTGTATAGTATCTGTTATATACACTAGGAAAATTCAAGCTTTCCTTGATATGCCTGTTTAAATTACTGTACCTTAAAGGAGTTGGTATAGTAATTTGGTACAGTAATTCAACCTGCCACTTTGCAGGGTGAGTGTGACGTTTCCAGCCATTTGCATTGAAAATGGCAGAGTTTTGATGTTTAAGTGAATAGCAGCTTTCAAGCTGAATGTAGGAAACTGTTGTGGGACAGAGAGTGCAGGGAGGATGGAGGGAGGAGGGGCAAGTACGGTCTAAAACCCATCACTCATTGGTTAATGATACTCTCCTCTCATTTAGCCACACCATTCTCCCACTTCTTTTTAACCCTTCACAAATCAAACGTGGGGTCATCCACAGTTCACAACCCCCAGGTTGTCAGGAAAACGCTACCACGCCCTTGAGGGTCCGTTTGACGGCATGTGTCTGAGTGTGTGTTGTTCCCTAAACTGTTGTCCAGGTGCTGAATCCCCCATAACTTCACCGCCACTGCTCTGTTTTTTGTCTCGCCGCCTGTTTGTCTGGTGTCAGTCTCGTGGCGCGTGCGCGCGAGGTGTTTTTTGAGCCTGGTGGCAGATTTATTGCCTTTGTGCTGTTATTGTGGTGTAAGAGCTAAAAAGTGTCTGTCTGTTCCTGTTACTAAAATATGTAAGATATTTTTCCTTCGTCTTTTAAGGTGTCTGTTGATTGTAACCCACTTGCTGTATAAAGTTCAGAATTGCAGATGAAGACATCTAAAGAGCTCGATTCGTGTATGTTGTTTGTTTGTAATAGGATTTAAACATGTAATTTAGTTCTATATAAGCCTCTCCCCTTGTGGATATTTTGACTAATTTGCGTTCAGCTACCAGTAAGAGTATAATAAAGGTTACAATGTTTAAAACCATTTTAAATACCAATTTCCTCAGTTCTGAAAATGTGAAAATCGTCAAATTCAGTTTTGGTTTTGAAAAACGTTAGTCTGCTCGAACAATCTTTGTGCGGCTCGCCTACGTCCATCCTTGAGCTTTTCCTGCAATCTGTCAACTAACAAGATGCAAAATGAAACCTCTCTCCCTCCCTCCCGCACTCCCTCGCTCTCTCTTCCTTTCCACAGTATCCTCTTTTCTCACACTAAATTTAGGTCACAGCTGTAAAGACAATGAGGCTGATTTGAGTATTTCTCTAGTACTTCCTCTGATGTTTGGTTTTTGTCAGCGGAGACTCAAATAGACACATTTGCATTTGATGTTTTTATCATAGCATACCATTCTCCATGTACAGTTCGGTAGTTTCTCAGTAGTGATACTGTGTCTGTTTGTTTCCTCTCAGGTAACGAGAAACCCCAGAGCTGTGGAATTAAAGTCTTTTACCCATAATCCATCTGACCTGGGTTTGCTATTCCCCCCACCGCAAACCTTAAATCAATCTACAAATTCAGCTCCATGTCCCTGCTCATAAAAGAGTCTCCTTTTGCATTCAAAAAAATGAGGAGAAAGAATGAGAGAAGAAAAAACAGCCGTGTAGGAAAGCAGGGACCTTATATAAAGGGCATGGTCTGCGTCCATGCCAGAAAAGCCTTGATTTCCTTTTGCAGTGCGGCCATACATCAGAGGCCCTCCCAGCTGGACTGTCACACTCTGACAGAATGACATGTGTCATTTATCAAAGGGGCCAGAGCTTGGGAAAACTCATATGACAAAGCCTGGGAGAGTTCATTCCCCCTTATCCACAACACACACACACACACACACATATATAATCCATCTCTCTCGTTCTTTCACTCTCTCACACACACAATCCCCTCCCACCTTTTCGGCGCTCGCCTGTTGCCAAAAAATGGGTCTGTAATATTTCTGTCATCTACACACCAACTTGCTGTTCTTTTCCTCTTTCTCTCTCTCGCTCTGCTTCAAAGTTTTTGGTGTGTATTATTCCCCTCAAAAGCTGTTTGCAGTAGCAACCCTTCATCCGCATAATTCCTGCGTTAATTACAGAATCGTGTGTATTTGAAGTGATTAAACCCGACGTAATGAAGCTGAAGATCTCCGATATCCTATATTGCGCGAGCGTCGCTCTGCTGGAATCTATTCATCATTTCGAGCAAACTTCATTCTTAAGTCTACTTGCACCAGCTGAGAGAGAGAGAGCGGGAAGGAGAGGGGTCAAATGTAGTTCACACTGCTGTGTACTACTCTACAGGGCACATTCACCCATCACTCAAAATGTGCTTTCTGTCTCTCACTCTGAGGGGCGGGAATAGATGAATTCCACAGGCCCTCAGCTCTGGGTTTCAGCGCTGCACGGCCGACCTTCGACCCCTTAAACGAGCTCTGAATATGTGGTGTGTAATGATCCTCGCGCTGTAAACATTAAATGACGCAGAGACTGTCATGGGAATCTTTGCGTTCCCCACCCCGAGAGAATGGCAAAGAGAAGACACTTTTTATGAGTTTGTGCAGTATGACTTTCCATACAGATCTTCTGCTCCGACAAACGATTCATACTCTGAGTACCAGTTGTCGGCTTAGATTGTGAATCTTTTGCTCTGAGTGCAAATCTGGCTCGCTCTGGATATGAATCTTCTCCTGGAAAGAACTATTTGAGCTCAAACATTAATCTTTGTATGAGTCTTCATATAAATCTTTGCTCTGAGCATGAATCTTTGGGGCCAAGTACCAATCTTTGTCAACTTAGTTGTTTTATTGATGTTATCGGTCTAATTTGGAACAAAGTAATTTGGCAAATCATGCTTATGTATGTGAAGTTGAATTTGGCTCGCTCTAAAATCACAAATGATTTGTGCTTGGAGCAAAAGATTCATATGCAAATGAACAGTCTTTTGCTCAGAGTGTGAATCTTTGGCTTGAAATACAAATCTGAGCAATGTCACTTATTTGAGTGATTCAGTGTTGAATCTGGTTCGCTCATGTTAATCTTCTGCTTTGAACGGACTGTCTTTTCCTCGGAGCAAAAGATTCATACTCCGATCAGCAGTCTTCTGTTTAGAGTATGAATCTTTTGCTTGGAATGTGAATCTCTTGCTCAGAGTGCATATCTTTTACATTTATACATTTAAGCCATAGTGCGAAAACGAATGTGGTTGATGCCATTCCCCTTCTTCCATCCGTCCAGACTACGAATCTTCACTCCAAGTACGAATTAGTTAGAACTAATTAGTTCATTCAGATACTTCATTCACAGGTCGTTTTATGAGCTCTAGTCCTCAGGATATTAAAATTATGAATAAAAGATGGAAAGAACAAGATTAAATGAATAAAAATCTGTATTGGTACGCGTTCCGTACGACGTCATCTTCCCTTTAGGAGGAATTTTCTCTCTCACTTTCTCTCTTTCAGCTCCTCCTTCACAAATTCTCTTTTCTCTCTCTCCCCTTCACTTTTCCTCACGTTCCCCTCCCTCCATCGCGGTGGAAGGGGCAGGCCTTTTCATTTGTCTTCATAAGCCTAATTTATTTTTGCAGCCAGATGTGAGCTGACAGGCATCAGTCAGTGGGGCCGTTGGTCCCCCCCTCCCACCATTCTCGGGTCAGCAAAGCAGTCACGTCTCTCCGTTTGACTGAGTCCCCCATCAACATTACACAAGATGGATGTGTCTTTAAAGGCCAGATTGATTGTGGATATCAGAGTTATGGCATAATTTATCATGGTGAATATTATTTAGGTGCAGGGGAAGAACAAGAGAGGAGATGGGGGGACGGTGTATTGTTAGAGGGCAATTGGAAGGCTGTGAAAGTTTAATTGTGTGTGTGTGTGTGCGTGCGTGCGAGCGGAAGGAGAGGTCGTTTGTTTCTGGAAGGTTTAGTGAGTTTTGCTATGGTTTCGCTTCTGCCTGGGAATATCATGTTGTGTTGAGGGATGAGCTTTTTGTACTTTTTCCCCTTTCTCTATCTCTCTCTCTCTCTCCCACTCGCTCGCGCTCTCTGTTTCTGATGTGGTGTTATTGATTGTGTGTGATGTGGGCCTCTGTGTGATTTAGTGCTCCTCTCAGGACCCTCCATACGATCCGCTCCTCTCTCAGCCTACTTTCACGCCCGTCACAGAAGCTTCTGGAAAAAAAGAAAGAGTCTCCAGCTCTTTGTGTGGCTGGGCCCAGGGTCAGAGAAGAGTGTTCAGAACACCAACCAACAAATTTATCATTTTCCATCCCTCAGCTTCAGTCTCTCAATGTGTCCAAGCTGAGGTGAGGCTTATTGTTAGATACAGCAACATGTTTTCCCTCTCTCCCTTTATCTAGTCATCTTTCATCTCTCTTTAGGAAGGTGAGATGTTCTATAAGACACAACGGCCTTATTGTAAAATGGGTTCAATATAGAGCAGTTGCAGTAGATGGCACGTTATCTGAAACATTAAGCCATGGTTCTCATGTGGGCAACATGGGTTCAGATCTTGATTATTTTTTTGATCCTATTCCTTTTTTTAAATTAATTTTTATTATTGTCTGTTTTGCTAAAGTAGTATATTTTACTATATTTTCTTTCTATTATTATTATTTATGGTCCTTTTCCACATTTCTTTACTTTTGTTGTCATTAGAAGTTTAACATTTTTTTACAAAATTAGTATAATTCTCTTTCTTGTTGTTACTGATTACACTATTATTATTATTATTATTATTATTATACATTTGCCAAATGTTTTTATCCAAAGTAATTTTAATGTGCATTCATGATATGCATTTTAATGTAAATGTTTATTCCCTAGTAATCAAACCCATTAGCTTGTGTTATTGCTTTGCTCTCTACCAGTTGTGTTACTATTACCATTTTTTTCACAACAAATACTGTGGCTGGTCCATCCGTTGTTTTCCCCTGCTTCCCTCACTGACGTCATTGACTCAGAAGCCAGTAGTTGCCCCTGAGCAGACCAAGGGCAAATGCAACACCAACAAGCCCTTTCAGAGCAGGCGTGAATAGACCAAGCAAGAGAACACTGATGACATCAGACACTTATTTCTTTTAGTCATTTAGGCAGCAAAGGGTAGACCGTAGCGAGCAGAGCAGCACGTTTTATTGGACGTATGGAGGATTATTTATGACAACGGCCCTTTTTTCCCCAGTGTGGAGATGCTCTTTGGAATGCAACCTGATATCCAGTAGTAACAGTCTGGTCTTCAGAGAGCTGCTAAAGTTTACAGTGATCTGACCCTCAGGGGCCCCTATCACAGATCATATAATACAGGAAATCAGGAATAATGTTTTTAATTCTATGCTCTTCTAGAATTACAGGATGTTGAAAGGCAAAGTTCCAGAGTGTATATGTGTGAAGGGGCTCTGACTGCCCATATTTGTCTGTAACCTACAGGTTTTCAGTGGTTTCACTGTATGTATATATGTGTGCGTCCGGGGATCTCCGCCAAACGGCTACTGCCCATATTTGTCTCTTACATGTGCAGGGTTTCCCAGTCAGGGAAGGGTCAGGCACTGGGAATGTATGTGTGTGTGTGTTAGCTGAGGGGTGGGATGACGGCACTGGCACATTTGATTGATGGGTAATTGTGCAACCAGACTCAGCTAGACTGAACTGGTGAGGTCACGGCCTGAGAGAGGAGGGGCTTTTTGTCCTTCTTGCTTTTTTCTTGTCCCTTTCTGTGACGTCTCACCATTCTCTCTGTGTTTATTAAATATTAGTTCTTTCTTTTTCTTTTTCTTTCTTTCTTTTTTTTTCTTTTTCTTTTTCTTTCTTTCTTTCTTTTCGGCTGACCATCTTCTTTTCCCTCCTCCTCTTCACTGTTTTCTTTTTCCCTCTTCCCAGGATTCCTCCTGTACATTTTTTTTTCTTTTTACGTGAATTATTTTCTGTAGTCGCATGTTGATTACGGCCATTCATCAGACGTGTCCTCTTTCAAGAAACTTTTTCGACAAAGTGCTCTCATCGCAATCACTTTTGTTATGGTTTAGACCTTAATCTATGATCTGCTATCAAAGCCTGTTTGTACTTTGCTGCAGTCATATTTTATTTCTCAGAGTTAGGAACGTATCACTCTGAGCGATTGCTGGACGCTCTTTTCGCCATGCTCACAGGTGCTGAACGAGCCTATGTTTCACGGCTATTTTTCCTCTGATTCACTCCAGATTAGATTACAAAAAACCCACCTCTAACCAAACAGCTGCATTTCAGTCACAGATTTGACAGGAAGTCTTTAACTCGTGATAAATAGGACAACAACCACAAACACGTATATCACATTCCTGCTAAATTCAGTTTCTCTTCAGCTAGTTTTATAAATAAAGTAACAGGATTGGGAAATGTCACTAGTAAGATTCAAACTCAAATTACTAACGTGAGAGCCAGGGCTCAATGTGTTGCAAACCACTCATCCATGGTTCAGATGTAAAGTTTGTTTTTAAGATGCTCATGTTTCCTCAGCAGTGTTTGGTGTAAAGTTGTCTTTTATAGCCGAAGCTCTCAGCGCTCTGACAGGAATGAGGGAGGAAGAGAATGAGGCAAGAGCCGTGGAAGACAGGAGCGTGTTGATGAGGGTCGCACTGCGTTCGTACTGCAGGCTCTACTGTTTTTCATCTTTTCTCTTTCAGAGCAGCCTGATTTATGGTAATTATCCATATTTAGGATCATCTATCAACTGGTAGTTGCTAGGCAATGGGAGCAGCTGCTGTGTGTGTGTGTGGTTGGGCTGCCGAGTTTTCTGTCAGGTACTCTGCTCAGGTGATGGCCTAGTGGAGAGATTTTGCTGGGGGATTTAAATAGACACACACAAAAACACAATTGCTTCCTTCATCCACGTTTTCTCTCTCTCTTATTCTCCCGCTCTCAGTTTCTGTCATAGCTCCCTCCGCATGGGGGTTCTCTGTCTGTTCTGACATTGTTGTGTCTCCGAGCACCAGGGTGGATTGTGTGTTATCTGTTTCTCTGCGAGGGCACGGCGTAGGGGAGATTCTATATAGGAGCGGTGTGTTTGGACTCCAAACCTCCCGGTTTAGCTCAGGATTAGGAAAGATTTTGAACCTGTGCGACCTAACGCAAGCGATTTTTCAACCGAAAGAATTGTTTCCCTGTAAAGGGCCAGATGGGGACGAGACTGCAGTGCTTAGGATATAATGGCCATTGTCTCACGGCTGGGCTGTTCCTCTGACAACGGCGAAAGGTGATTTATTGACTGCGCCTGACGGCACGACAGCCCTTCAACCACTATGACCAAACCTGGATAGAGAGAAAAAAGACACAGAGAAAGCAAGAAGTATATAGAAACTGAAAAAAGCACTGCAATGCAGGAACAAGCAGCAGGAGATTGAGGATAAACAAACAATATGAAATTTTTTGTGTTTATTGTACAGCTGAAGAGATTATTAGAGACAGCTGCATGGATGGTTGGAAAATCACTTATTGAAGTCATTATTGATTGCAACGCACATGCAGGCTTTTTTCCTCTCCCCCCTCAGATACCAGGATCAGGCAGAACCCCTGGAAGTCAGGCCTGTTATATTCATTCTTCTATCGTGTGACTGCTAGCGTAGCTCTTCACCTCGGCTCACCAAGGGAACCACAAGTCCTGCTTATCAAAAACACATTTTAATTGTGTAAATGGGATGTACTAACAATAAAACGAAATGTCTTTTTACAAACATTAATTTACCTCAATTTCATTAATTTTCCAAGCGATTCAAATATTTGATTTGATATCTTCTTTGAATTCCGAACGAAACACACATCAGATGCGTGTCGCAAGCAAACACTCTATCAACAGTGCTAATTACAAGAAGGTAATTATTTGTGGAAGTATTCAGGTGAAGATTGAGGCACCTTCAATTACTCAGCAATCATGAGTGCTGTTTAATTAGCTAACATGCACTCGTTTAGCATCTCCTTGTTTACTCTGCTTTCCGTAATTCACTGTGTGGAGCTCGTGCAATAACAACATGCAGCACAGCTGCTTCACTCAGACTGGAAACGTCTTGGGGTGATTCTTCACTTAGGGGAACTTTCCTCTCCCCTGGGATGAATTTTAAATTTTGACAGTGTTCTAGCTTGCACTTATAGTATTAATGTTACAGACAGGAAAATAGTAATGTGCATTTTTAAAAAGAACATAATATTTTTAAGTTAATTTGGGGAGCAGGACAGTAGAATTTTTTTTTCTTTTTTTGGTAAATGTCAAAAATACAAAGAGACAAGAAACAACTTTTATTTTTTAGTTTTTTTCTTTTCTTTTTTTGTGATGTATCTCTGGCCTTGTGTGTTACAGTAACGTCCGCAATTTTATGCACTCCACTTTTCTAGGCTGTTGTAATTTAATTTTATCATGGCTTGAGGTCAGGTGTTAAATAAATAAATGTAAACTGCAAATTCATTTTTGGTACAAGCAGCACAGCTATTCATGCTATATTTAAGTAGCCAAGCATAAGTTAGCTGCGCTATGCACTTCCTCTTCTTAAAACATGTCTGACCTCACCATACTCTTGCAGGGTGGATTACCTAAGTAAAGTAAATTGCTGTTAATAATCCGTTAATTGAGCCCTTTCATTATTCAGCAAGCATTTTGATATCGGTGCTCAGCAGTCTTGGGGGATGACGGGACGTTAGTGCCTTGTTGTGGTTTGTGTGGCAGTGAGACCTCCATTCACAGGCTGCTCTGAATGAGGACGTAACGGCGGCTAAAGGAGACAGACCCCGTCTCACTCCCCCGGTGCTGCTGTCACCTCTGCTTTGCTCTTCCCTCCCTATTGTTTGAAGCTAATGTAAAACGCACTGTCTATATGACCCATTTTAGCAGCCCATTAGCATAATTTGGCTGTCGCATGGCCACCGAGTTAATGTACTTGCAAATGACAGGGAAAGTGTGTTATACGACCTTAGGGTTTTTAAAAATTAAATGACAAAGTAGGCCGCACTTTGCATAAGTATGGACTTGACATTGGAGCGTGTGTGTGCGTCTGTGTGTGTTTGCGAGTGAGTGAGTGATATTGTAGTTGTGTCAGTGCAAGGTGATGTGAAAGCATTTACACAGTAGTATTTGAGTTAATCTACTTAACAAAACAGATTTTTCTTTTTCTTTTTTTTTTCTTTTATTGGTAGAGATACAGAAGCCATTAGTCAAATTGTATATTTTAGCATTTTTAATGGCTTATGGACTCCTTTGACAGGGTTATTATAGTTAATTAAAATTGAACATAAATTTAAAACCATAAAAAAGTTATTGTTTCTTGAAATAAAATATAAAACTGTTTTATTTCAGCCGTCAAGTCAACATATGTCTTTAAATGAAGTTTGATTCATACAAAAACTAAAATAAAAACTGTATTGACATGTATTTAAAAAAAAAAGGCTATTAAAAATGACCAAAAAAATAAAATCTAAATTACTGAAACTTCAAAATAAAAATGGAAAATATAAAAATGGATTAAATATAAAAACTAAACTATATAATAGTAACAATTTTTTTTTAAGTGTAATCATCGGGGAATCAAGTGTAATCTGAAGTAATATCTTAAGTCATTACGTATCAGTCATTAGTGCACAATTCTCTGTTTATTCTCACGTCCTCATCTCCGTTTGATTTAAATCTTCATATTTTTAATTCGTTATATACCTCCATCCATACTCGTCTGCAAATATCTAAAGCGAAAAGATGAATTTGGAGCGCAGAATGGAATGCCACACCAGTTCTTCAGGGGCCTGAAGCTATTCCGCCATATGGTGGGCTATTCCACACAGAGGATGGTGGGAGGGGGCTGGGCCAGCCTTTTACAAGAGATGCTTAAAGAGGCAAAGCAGATATTAATTCAGAGAGCCTACTCCAGAGTGTCCGCAGGAGCACAAATCACTGTCAGCGGATATGGAGAGGTGGGCAGGGTCCATGTAAAACGCCCGTCTGCACTTCAAAGCCTTCTTTTGTTTAGTCTGTAATAAAGTTAGATGTGTCTCGCAGAGAAAAGGGACGAAAAAAGCCTGGAGACAGAGCACAAAGGAAGTCCTCAAAGAGGACGATTGTGTGGAAGTTGGTGAAAAATGTGAAGGTTCACATTGGGCTAGAGAGAGACAGGGTGGGGGTCAGATCTACAAGCCAAACCCCCCTCAGAAATCTGTCCATCTCCGCAGTGCCCTTATTACATTGAACAGCAGCCATCAATCAACGTGAGCCCACAGAATAGAAACAACGATCATTATTCACACTTCAGAATAAACGGAATAAAGAAAGTAAGCATGAAAAAGGTTTACAGGCAGGGTCCAAAATGAACACTTGCCAAGCGACAAATGGGAGTAAGAATTGGCATTAGAGATGAATTAAAGCAAGTTACTTGCATGGAACTGCAACATAATACATGGCTTAAATCAAATCGTAGGAATGATAGTCTGATGTGACCGATTCAACTCAAACCATCTAACTAAAGAAAACACCAGTCGTGACCTTTACTTCCATAAACCACTAACTTTTAGAATAAAAGCTCATTTTTTTAGATACCTTTTTTTTATTTTTTTTATTCAGTGTTGCAAATCTTATTGAATATGTAATTAATATATTAGAAACATTAGGATGAAAGTTGCATAATAACCTGCATAGTTTGTCACTAACATGCAGCAATTTCTGCATTATGCAGTCAAATGAATCTATTAGAGACCTATATGAGGATGCAAGTTATGTAATAACCTGCGTAGTTTGTCACATATGCATACATTTTTGCATTATGCTACCAAATTAATATATTAGAAACATACATGCGGATGCAAGTTATGTATTGACCTGCACAGTTAATATGCAAGAAAAAAACTAAAACTAAACACTATTCTGATAAATATACATTTTGAATGATTTTTTATTTATTTATTTTTTATACAAACAAAATCATAAACCATGATAATTTTGGACTCTCTTTACAGAAACTTGTCCAAGAAACCACCAAAAATCACTACACCTACACAGCATGTTTTCTATCCGTTTACTTTTAAAACTTCAGGTTTTTTCCGATATGTTATAAAAACAAATTATGCATTCATTTCTAGAATCAGCGCAGTTGCCATCGCCAGTTTCGCAGATAGCCCTTACAGATTGCAGCAGGCCATAAGTGGACCGGGGCAGACAGCATCATGCTACCGAAGCCTTGTTTTAACTGCCCTGAAAAAGGGGAGAGAGAGAGAGCGAAAGAGAGAGATTGCTGCATTCTCACTGACATGCAGAGCATTACCATAATTGGCTTTTCTACATGATAGGACAGAGGAAATAATAATGTCATTTTATTTACAGCCTTCAGTGTCCTGCCCCTCTTCCCCTCCTCCTTTTCTCTTTCGCTCTCCATCTCTCTCCCTGTCTTCCTTCAGCGTGCTGCGTAGGTCAAAAGACATGGTTTGATCAGCCCTGTCCAAAGGCATCAAAGTTGAGTGGCATGTAATGGAGACCCAGTGACAAACCACATCGGCCAGCCAAATAAGACTTGCCAGTTTTCCCATTAAAATGTCGGGTAAACTGCGCGGCTTTCCTCTGCACACTCCAAAACCACTCTGACCGGCTAAATCAGCCGACTGAGGGAAGGCAGAATTGGACATTAGTAGTGCAAATGACTGTAGTGATTGCCCCCTCTCCTCTTCGATAAAATAAATAAATAAGAGGAAGGAGGCGGGGGAGAGAGACAGGCGTCGGTGGGCCGTGTTAGTGACAGTCTGGGAAGGAGAGGCCTTCGGCATCTGTGCTCTGTCCGTGAGCATTCTCGTTCCCCTTTTCGAGTTCGAACACTTAGGCCTGACACGTCTCAAGTGCACCAGCCAGCTCAATCAGACAGACCTGGTATGGTCCAGCAGACCACTTGGAAGCAGAAGAAAAGATGTATTTTTGAAGAACAGCAGATGTTTTTGCCTGCAAAATCACTTTGTTCCAAGCTCTGTAGGCAACTTTTTGAGGCATCATAAGCAACCCTCTACATTGCGAGTAAATCACTCGCATATGCGACTAAATCTTCACTCTGGCGACTAAATGATGTCTAATATTATAAATTCTCAGATTTTACTCGCCAGTGTGTGAGTTGGAGGCTAAGTATAAGTTTAGCGCACATTTTCACTCACCAAACACTCTGACTGAGCGCTTCAGAGTTCTTTCTCGTCTAGTTATGTGATATTTCTCAGTTCATCTCAATGGACGGGCAGTGCACCTGTGTTTGACGTACCGTGAGCTATGAAGGCACACGATTCCCTGTCGCTTTCTCTCACACGCGCAAAGTGAGAGAGAGCGTGAGCGAGAGAGTCTTACATACATGCATAATTGACGCGCTACATGTACACGCAAATGATGATCTTTGTTGTATTTTCCTGTTAAAATAACGAAGTTCCTTAGTAGTGGGTGGAACTAATGCGCAGATGGCAATCTCATTGGCTGGTGCTCACCTACTGAGCAAATCAGTTTGACCGAATGCAGACAACCTGATTAATATTCATGGATCCATTACTGTTCTTATTAGTAGAATTCGTAGGATTATTATTATTATTATCATCTTATCAGTATTATTGTTACTTTTTTCCCTTTTTTTCAGAAACACTGAATGATCAACAAAGCACCACCACCAGTCCTAAATTCAGTTAAAATGTTTATGCATTCATACATGGTTATTTTTAAGTTTTAATTATAATTATTAAAGTTCTATCATTAAATAATACTGTAGTTGATTATCCAGATATCATATTATAATGCTTGACTGTCAGTTAAGATATATATATATATCAGTCTGGTGAGTAAACTAAAAAATGTACAAGCCAATGGCGATTCAATTGCCAAGGTGTCCGTAGAGGGTTGATAAGGAAGCAAGATGGCTATGAAAGTTCTCTAGTTATATATGTTATGTGGTTTAGTGGTTAGCATTGTGCTCCGGGGTGTATTTGGAAAATTTGGGGTTGAATCCAGCCTGCGTTTCATGTCCTCTTTTTTTTTTTTTTCAACCCTT
Source organism: Carassius carassius (assembly GCF_963082965.1). Taxonomy (NCBI): domain Eukaryota; kingdom Metazoa; phylum Chordata; class Actinopteri; order Cypriniformes; family Cyprinidae; genus Carassius; species Carassius carassius. The sequence continues at coordinate 10,519,119 of NC_081762.1, read as the reverse complement.
AAGAATTATTTTCAGATTTCCGCTCACAGAAACGGTTCAATCTTGTCTAGAGTCACGGCTTGCTAATTCTTTGCTGTTTGTTGGGCAACTGCATGTGAATCTCAACGGTCGAGTGCTCATATGTGGGTGGTGTTTCTAAGAGCTGGCGCTGGCACTGGCTGTGTTTGTATGTGCGGTGTCATGGGTGTCTATAGCAAGAAGGTTCACTCTCTGCGGCTGATCTTTGTTGGCTGAGACTGTGAGCTCTGCTCGTGTGCTTATGTGTGTGTATGTCCCGCTCATGTCCCGTTGCTGTGTCACCTGTCTAAACTCAGTGAGATCTCAGCAGCCACAGTGACAGCTCCGCTCTGGACACAGATGGCCACGCTCTCCTGCACACACACCTCACATCTCGCACACCTCATACATGCACACAAGCACAAGGCCCTGGTGCTCTGGCTGATCTTTTTAGATGTTGGTGAGCACTCAAGAACATACACACCTTTGTTCTGTCTGTCCATACTGGTGTGTGGAGTTTGATAGAACACACACAAGCACAGGGGCGTAAGAACAATTTGAAAATTGTGTGGGGTGGTAGGGGCCACATTTTAAATATTATCAGCCTGGCCCATGAATATTAATTAGATGGTATAATTCTAGTCAGGTAGTTTTAAATGATTTGCTGAAAGGCATGTTAGTGAACGCCATATTAGGAAGATTACAACAAAGCAGGGGTCGAATTATTTTAATTTAAGTTTAACTGAATAAGACGTGTGTGTGTGTGTGTGTGTATTTATTTTTTATTGTATTTTATTTTTTTTGAGTATACAATGTCATTTATATGTGACCCTGGACCACAAAACCAGTCATAAGGGTAAATTTTTAGAAATTGAGATTTATACATCATTTGAAAAGCTGAATAAATGTAAAGAAAATAGTTTCCCATTGAAAGGACAGTTTGACTGAGATACAACTATTTGAAAATCTGTAATCTGAGTGCGCAAAAAAAAAAAAAAATTGAATATTGAGGTAATTGCCTTTGAAGTTGTCCGAATTAAGTCCTTAGCAATGCATATTACTAACCAGAAATTCTATTTTGATAAATTAACGGTAGGACATTTACAAAATAATCTTTACTTGTATTCCAATGATTTTTGACATTAAAATAAAAAAAAAAATAATTTTGACCCCTACAATGTATTGTTGGCTATCGCTACAAATATACCCGTGCTACTTATGACTGGTTTTGTGGTCCAGGAACACATATGTAGATATTTTGATATGACAGACATGCACATATGATTTCTTTTTAAATATTTCTCAATTAGGTGTGTACTGGAAACAAATGAATTGGAAGCAAAAATTTAATCTTTTGTTTCTGGCTCCCAAATTTGTTCAACAATGGTTGAACCAGACTTTCAGGCCTTGTTTTGTATCCTATCCTTGGAAAGTGTCTGCTGCACTCAGTAAATCAAACTCTTTCTCATTCCCCACCACATCAAAAGCATGGTCTTTTTATAGCAACTATTGATTCGCTTAATTGTGTGTATTCTTAAGTTATCTGTGGCGTTTTCTGCCGGCAGCACAATGCGGTCTTATTTTTGACTGACAAACACAACAAGCCCCTCCCCCACTCCTCTCCTCTTAATCCCTCTCTTATTGTTCGGCGTGATGTTTAAAAGCAGGCCCAGATAAGAGATGTCAGCAGTCAAACTTCTGATTGGGTTATTAAGTGTGAGCTGTCGTTGCTGTCGTCTGGCGGGTTTCTTTTCTTTTTTTTGACGCCGATGGCAAAAAATTGCCAAGTCGTGTTTGACGGCTTGATGCAAGGACAGTGACATGCCAACGCGCATGCCTGTCAGATGCCATGCGGTGTCAGGGGCTGAGGAGATGCGCTCGATTTAGTGTCAGGTTCTGCCCATCTCTTTGCAAAAAAAGCATTCTCGATCCAGCTTCCTTCTGCGCCCCCCGTCTCACTTTTCTCTCTCTCTCGGCCTCTCTCTGTAATTACAGCAAAGATGAAACACTTCTCTCTTTGTTTAAACGTGATAAGCTGTCTTAAATGCTGCAGTGACTTGAGGGAATTATCAGGGCTTCAATCCACTGAACCGTGTTGCGGCGTGAACATTTCTTTTAAAACGATATTTGGATAAGTGATTTATTTGACAGTTCGTAATGTTTATTTCACCAAATCCTTTTCGCTTTACGCCGCCTACTTGATTTCTCTAAGGAATTGACGGATTGAAATCCGTCTGAGAGCTTGAGGCGGAATCAGTGATTCCTCCAGATCAGAAGCCGTCCTTTAAGAAAAATCAGAGTAACAGGAACGCCACATACGCCACGTTCCCAGCTGTTCACGCCCCTACAGCTTCCTCCACGCAGCTGTAAATGGCACCTTACAAACATCAGGTACGGAGTCCGTTCTGATTACGTGTGCTCAGCTGCACGCCGTTTGAAGCTGACAGCACATCTGCTTCAACCACTGAGACGGATCTTGGCATCTCGGACAGACATCTCCTGGTGGCTCGCTGAGATAAAGGAACAACTCTTCAAGCGCTGCCTGTCTCTTTTTCTTCTCTTTACTCCCTCCATCTCCTCTTCTGCTCCCCTCTTTTCCTGCTCTGTCTCTTCCTATTGCCTTCAAAGTTATGCAGGCTGTTGTTGCAGCTTTTCTTCTCGTGTTGTGTTCAAAATGGCTGATAGTAACAATACCTCTCACAAAGCGAACAGGAGGCTTTTTTATAGCCGGACATGCTGTGAAGATGCATGCGCTCGCTCACACACACACACACACACACACACACACACACAGGAGCATGCTCAAAAGAGGTACTTTGATGTGTTTCGATGACGGAGAGCTCATTTTGTTTATCTCCCACTGCAGATCGAAACTAGCTGATGAAACCGGAATTTAATCCTACTGCTCCTCATTAAGCACTTGGTCTCATGGACCTTTATTCTCTTTTCATTAAGCGAATTAAACGAGTAGCATTCTCTGTCTCCCTCTCTCTCACTCTTTTTGTCTCGCAGCTGTGGGTGCCGACAGTGGGCTATCACTCTGTTTTTTCTGTCATAGCTCTGTCGGCACACAATAGAGTGAAGGAGCTTTTTGTGGCTGAAACATGAAACCTTACATTTGTGAACATTATTGTTCTGTTCCTTTTCCCCCATGTAATACATCTGACAGTACATCTTATTACCACACATTTAGCTGAGGAAAATAAGCATTTTGTGGTGTGTGGCGTAGGCAACATTTTGCAGGATCCTCTTTTTTTTTTTTTTTTTTTTTTTATACCTTGAGAAATAAATGTGCACTTAGCAGTAATACATGGAACAAAAAGAGCCATATTTGCACAAATAAGCATTAATGTGTATTTCTGAAAAACTGATGCTGTTTTCACAAAAAAATCAATGCATTAACCGGTTCTTATAAATCCACTGGGACTCTTTTGGTCAAAATATCGACAAGGGAGGAAGACATCGATGCCAGTGTTTAGAGAGCAGGTGGACGATATAGTACATATAAAGCAATTTAAAATGAACATGAAATCCGAAATGACTAAATTTATTTTATCAAAAGGATAGTTCACCTAAAATTTAAAATATAATTTACTCACCCTCACTTTGCTCCAAACCTGTATGACTTTTTCCAAAAGATCATATTTTATGGGTTTTTTTGTCCCTTTATGGGACAATGGGTAAAAATGATACATTTTCAAAATATCTTTTGTGTTCTGCAGAAGAGAATCTTCATAAACCTCAAAACCTCATAAACTATCAAAACACTATTAACTGTTAATCCAAGATGCAATTTTTCTATAAAAGTCTTTAACAGATAAATTGGACACACAATTGTTGTAATGAAATCTGTATATTTTTAATTTAAAGATTAAGAAAAACAAATGTAGACAAAACAAAACAAAAAGTAGATTTTGAGACTGACCCAAAAAGCAAATCCTGCTAAATCCTATAAGCAGGCATGGTTATCGTTCAATAATAAAACATTGGCCAATTAACTGGCCTATTACTAGAAGGAAGGAGCACTAAAATGGTTATGTATCCTCTTGTCTTTTCTCACTCTCTCTTTTTCCCCTGTGGCTGCACACACTCTTGAGTTAGTACAGCATGGACCATGACAACATGACATGCCATTTCCACTTGCATTTTAGCATGACTCGCTGCGAGAACTTCCATCGCCTCTGCCAACAGCATTGAGGCGAGCTGCACCCCGTGCTGCATCCCTGGCAATAACTCAGATGCAATCTCACACTCGGAGTCTAGCTTGGCTAGTGCATGGGTGAACTGGATCAATGTCACACAGTCTGTGCCCTCTAACTACAGGGAAAAGGAGGACGAAAAAAGTGAGAGAGAGTAGTCAATATGGCGGTGTTCATATAAAGTTTGTTTTTTGTAAACGAGTGGAGGGGGGGGTAAATCTTGTAACAGATGTAAATGGATGCATTTTCTGCATCGGTTTTGGAATGATATATTTAGCTTTTATTGTAATGCGTTAATGTTGTAAAGGTGTTATAATATTATAATATATAATAGTTTTCTATTTGAATATACTTAAAAAAAAATTATTTATTCCTGTGATGCAAAGCTGAATTTTTAGCATCATTACTCTAGCCTTCAGTGTCACATGTAACATCCAGTCTATCACATGATCATTTAGAAATCATTCTAATATTCTGATTTATTATGAGTGTTGGAAACTGCTGTCTAATATATTTGATGAATAAAAGTTTAAAAAGAACTGCATTTATTCAAAATAAAAAAACAATTTCTAATAATATATATTCTAATAATATATTTTCTTTACTATCACTTTTTATCAATTTAACACATCCTTGCTGAATAAAAGTATTGATTTTATTTAAAAAGAAAAAAGAAATTACTGACCCCAAATTACTGACCAGTAGTGTATATTGTTAAAAGAATTTTTTTTTTTTACTTTTTATTCATCAAAGTATCCTAAAAAAAGTATCACATGTTCTGAAAAAATATTAAGCAGCAGAACTGTTTCCAACTTTGATAATGAATCATCATATTAGAATGATTTCTAAAGGATCATGTGATGATAATCCTAAAAATTCAGCTTTGCATCACAAAAATAAATGATAATTTAAAGTATAATACATTTTAAAACAAATATTTAAATTGTAATAATATATCACAATATTACATTTTTTTTCAATATTACAATAAATGCAGGCTTGATGAGCAGAAGAAACTTCTTACAAAAATATTAAAAATAGTAATGTTTCCAAACTTTTGGTCTGTACTGTGTGTGTGTGTGTATATATATATATATATATATATATATATATATATATATATATATATATATATATATATATATATATATATATATATATATATATATATATTGTACAAGCATATTATCATTTTTCACATTGGCAAATCCTTATAAAATTCACCTGCTTTCGCTGTTTTTTTATTTTTTTATAGATCCCTTTTTTTTTTTTGCTTTAGAGGACTGATTTTCAAAGGAGGACTCCTCTGCCCTCTTTACCCTTGCTGAGCTGTTACACAGGATAGCTTTGTTAGTCTCAGCAGTGAAGAGTGCTATCTATCTTAGTCAAGATATGGATGTTTGCCACTTTATAATTGCAAACCTGCGTCCTCTGCCAGGACTATTGACAAAAAATCTCTTTAGGATCATTATGTAGGCCTGCACACACACATGCAATGATACATTTTCCACACCTATTCCATTTAAAGGGAATTTACTTATTCAACAGTCCATTTTAAGTTGCACTTTGTGGGTTCTTTTGTCTCATCTGTTTTTCCCCTCTGCTTTGTTTTCTCAGCCTATGTGCCGGAGGATGAGCTTAAGGCAGCTAAGAGCGATGAGGAGCACCTGCAGGACGACGGACTCTCCTTAGACGGTCAGGATGCAGAGTACCTGTGCAATGAAGAAGACGATGGCCGTGAACAGCTGAGCTACCAGAACTCTCCACTCAGCAATGGCACGAACCCAGATGCCGGCTACGGCTCGCCCCTCAGCGACACCAGTGATCACCTGGCTGACTTCAAAAGCACCTCCTCCAAAGAAGGCCAGGATAAAGAGGAGGTTGAAGACATAGAGACAGATGCTGGACTGTCTTTGCAGGACAGCCTAGCACAGATGAAAGCAGTCTATGCAAACCTGATTTCAGATGCTTCCTGGTCAAGTATCACAAAGGACATTATGAAAAGCAAGCAGGTCAGTGCTAGTAGCACTAACAGTACTCCAAGCAGCCACAAGGGAAACAACAGTGTTGCAAACAGCCATGCAAGCAGCATTACAAGCAGCGGAGCTAGCGGCAGCAGCAACGCTAGTGCTAGCATGAAGACAAATGTGACGCCAAGCAGCAATTCTACAAAAGCCACCGCATTAAACAATGCCAACAATGGACCCATCAATGGTGCTAACAGTGGGGGTGTTGCATATGACTGGCACCAAGCAGCTCTTGCTAAAACCTTACAGCATACGCCCTACCACCTCATGCCTGAACCAAGTCTCTTCAGCACAGTGCAGCTGTACCGGCAAAACAATAAGCTGTATGGGCCAGTGTTTACGGGGGCCAGCAAGTTCAGATGCAAGGACTGTAGTGCAGCCTACGACACACTTGTAGGTCTCACGGTGCACATGAATGAAACAGGCCATTACCGTGATAACAACAAGGACAAGGAGGAGGACAAGGGTAAGAAATGGTCCAAGCCACGGAAACGATCCTTAATGGAGATGGAGGGCAAAGAAGATGCTCAGAAAGTCCTGAAATGCATGTATTGTGGCCACTCGTTCGAATCCCTACAGGACTTGAGTGTCCACATGATCAAAACTAAACACTACCAGAAAGTGCCTCTCAAAGAACCAATGCCAGCTCTTGCCTCAAAGCTGGTGCCCTCCACCAAAAAGCGAGCGTTCCAGGACCTGATGTCTCCATGCTCACCTGAATCAATCTCTAGCACCCCTGGCATTCCACTGGCAGAGACTGCACCCACCAAAGATCAAAAAATATCAAACCCATATGTCACAGCTAATAACCGTTACGGTTACCAAAACGGTGCGAGTTATACCTGGCAGTTTGAGGCCCGAAAAGCTCAAATTCTTAAGTGTATGGAGTGCGGGAGTTCCCATGACACCTTACAGCAGTTGACAGCCCATATGATGGTGACTGGACACTTTCTCAAAGTCACAAACTCCGCCTCCAAAAAGGGTAAGCAATTAGTGTTTGACCCTGTGGTGGAAGAGAAAATCCAATCCATCCCTCTTCCACCCACAACAACACGTCTGCCGGCTCCCACTATCAAGTCCCAACCTGATTCACCAGTACACCCATCCACCATGAATGAAAGGAATGAGTCGGATGAGGAGAAAGTGGAGGAACCTGAGGAGAAGAAAATCAAGCAAGAGAAAGAGGATCCCGCTGAGAAGGTGGAAAAGACTGAGAAACCCAGCCATTACAAGTATCTAAGAGAAGAGGATCTTGAAGAGTCTCCTAAAGGTGGACTAGATATTCTCAAGTCATTAGAAAATACAGTCTCCAGTGCAATCAGTAAGGCTCAGACCGGTACACCCACCTGGGGTGGATATCCCAGCATTCATGCTGCCTACCAGCTGCAAGGGTCTGTGAAATCATCTATACCTGCTGTCCAGAGTGTCCAGATTCAACCAACATTCAACGCCAGCAGCTTGAAATCTTTGACCTCTGACTCCAGCACTTTGATCCATTCTCCAAGCAGCCCATCACCACCTCCAAACCATAAAAGCAATGTCCTAGCCATGGAAGAGTTGGTGGAGAAAGTAACAGGAAAAATCCCTTCAAAGAAAGACAGGGATGAAAAATCAACTGAACGTTGCTCCAAATATCTCCCTGCTGAATTACCCTCCCCTGTTCTCAAAGACCGAAAGGACCTACCAAGACCAGATGATCTTTGCAAGCCAACAAAAAATGGCACAGTAGATAAAGACCTAGAGCATGTTCCGGTTCGGGAAGGAGAATACAAGGAAAGCCATGCAGATAATCATGTCAAGAATGGAACGGATGTCCTCAAATCGCAAGTCAGCAATGGTTGCAGTAATTTAGGAATCATCACTGACCACTCACCAGAACAGCCTTTAGTCAACCCTCTCAGTGCATTGCAGTCTATCATGAACACTCATTTGGGTAAGGCCTCCAAAACAGTCAGTCCACTCCTAGACCCACTAGCAATGCTGTACAAGATCAGCAACAACATGATGGAAAAGCCCATGTACAATCCAGCTCAGGTCAAGCAAGTTGAGCCCATCAACAGATATTATGACAATGATGATGATCAGCCCATGGACTTGACTAAGTCCAAAAGTGGCAATGGGCCCACCAACAATTGTTCATCCACAGTTATCAGTAACAACAACAGCAACATCACAAATAGCACCCGGCCCATCTTGTCCACGCTGGCTGAATCGGTCTCATCTCCTCTTCGGGAGAATGCCCTAATGGACATTTCCGACATGGTGAAGAACCTCACAGGTCGCCTGACGCCAAAGTCGTCAACCCCTTCCTCTATATCCGAAAAGTCGGACGCAGATGGCTGTGTTTTTGAGGATGGCCTGGAGGATCTTTCACCCATTCAGAAGAGGAAAGGCAGGCAATCAAACTGGAACCCTCAGCATCTGCTGATCCTTCAGGCTCAGTTTGCATCCAGCCTTCGGGAAACCCCTGACGGGAAGTACATCATTACAGACCTTGGTCCTCAGGAGCGTGTACATATTTGTAAGTTTACAGGTCTCTCCATGACCACCATCTCCCACTGGTTGGCAAACGTCAAGTACCAACTGAGGCGAACAGGTGGAACCAAGTTTCTGAAGAACATTGACTCGGGCCAGCCACTGTTTCTGTGTAGTGATTGTGCCTCGCAGTTCAGAACTCCCTCCACATACATTAACCACTTAGAGTCCCACTTGGGCTTTAGCTTGAAGGACCTCTCAAAGTTATCAATAGACCTCATAAGAGACCAGCAAGCAGTCACTAAAATGATCACAGATAAGACATTCAGTGCCCTTGGCTTGACTGAGGAGGACTCTAATTCCATATTTCAGTGCAAACTGTGCAATAGGACTTTTGTCAGCAAGCATGCAGTGAAACTACACCTCAGCAAAACGCACGGAAAGTCACCAGAGGACCACCTGATCTTTGTTACTGAGCTGGAAAAGTTAGAAAAAGTCTAAGGAAAGCAGGCTAGTGGCAGTGAAGTGACTGAATCGAGAATCATTGCACTACATCACTGTACTGCACTGCGCCTGAACTGAGCCTTCAAAATCAGTCCAACTTCTGTCGTGAAACTGCCTGATTGGACCATGATCTGTTCCGATTTTTTTCCTCGTTTTTCAGTCTTCTGATTTCTATTTCTTGCTTTGTATTGTATTTATCTAATATGTGTCGGTTATGTGCATGTTTTTGTTCTTTATTTTCTTTCTGAGTGACTTCATTCAAACAGAATTTACAATTTGTACTCTGTTGAATTGGGAATGAAACAAACATGGTATCCATGGGCATGGTCTAAAACAAAGTGGCAAAAGAACCTCTGAATAGGACGAGTTGCTTCGTACTGAACTCACTAAACGTCAAAAAAGACTGACTTCATTAAAGCTCTCCATAGTGTCGAATGTTATGAGAATATGTATAAAATGAGACAGAGCTATTTTGTTAATTTGAGCTCCAATTTTCAGATATTGGCTTGACATAAATCAAACTGCAACCCTTTGAAGTGAAAACAATGCATTGTAGTTTTTGAGTCTTCTAAACCTCGAAAGATATAGAAGATTTTGATGGGCTGCCTATGATTATACACTTTGGTTTTTCAAAGGCATTTCTTTGTTTTTAATAATCACTGTTTTTTTGTTGTTAAGTATCATTTTATACAGTAGCAATTTGAAACGTATGCTTTGGTACCACTATTCCTCTTTCTATGGTTTTGCTTCGGTTTCAACCTGTAAAGACTTAATTGAAATCTTATATACAGCACATATATTTAAATGATCAGCGAAGATGTGTAAATTTCCATCATCATATCTTGCCAATTGCCGCAGCTCAACATTGTTTGTATGGTGTGCATTCTTTTATATTGTCATTTTATATATAGTAAACGAAAAGGAAATATGTACAGAGATGTATATGAAGTTATATGTGCTGTAGAACCAAGATTCATCCTTTAGTTGAACTAAGTTCTCTGATGTGGTAAAAATTAATTGACTGAAAGAGTTGCATCGCTGTTGATGCATGGAGTATGAGAGGGAACCAAGCAATGCAAAACATGAAATACAATACATGGAACCAATACAACATTGTGAAAAGTCCCATCAATTCCCTTAATTAAAAAAAAAGGAAAAAAAATGTTTTTGTCCCTTAATTGTAAAATAAAACCTGAAGCATTTCTTGATTAATGCTGTTCTCCGTTTGTGTGTTTTTCTCTTTTCTTACGGTCAACAATTTGTATGTACTTCAACCTTATGGAGTTTATTCCAGCTACTTCAGAGTTGAAATATTTGGAGGTTCATTGTCCATTTTTTGTCTTTGTTGTTCTTTGAATGCAGCACCTTTTCTGTGCTGTATTTAAATGTTTCCAGACACAAAACCTGCTGGTAAACATGAAACACTCTAGCCGGAGCCAAAATGCGCAAAGAACTTGTGGATTTAACGCTTTTCCGTAAAGCCTGTATATCTGGCTTCTGAGGACCGATTCTGCAGCATTGATCCAGCCCTTCCTCTCTTTTTCCTCTTTTTTTTTTTTTTTTTTTTTTTTTTTGGAGGATCTTAGTGCAGTCCCTGTACGTATTCTATGTAAATTACAGCAATCATGACAACTGCGACATTGTACCTGCAGAGCAGAGTGAAACATCGGCAGATAGACGCAGTTTAAGCAGATTTGCATATTTTCTTCTCTCTCCTGTTCACACAAGCACTCTCCAAGCATTTCATAGGGTTTTCAGACTTCGAAATAAATGCCCAATTTCTTGTGGGAATCAAAGATTTACTCTTTTCAGCTCAATTACTGAGTGATTATACGTGTGGACACAGGGGGCTTGAGGGGAAACCAAACAAGAAGGGAAAGGACTGAAATGTGCAGTGTTTGCACAATAATCTCAATCTCCATTTGAAGCCGCTTTGGGGAGTTGCAGTATCAAACCCCTTGTTAGTTGCCCTATTTGAGAGTATCCTCTCACTCAAATTGGCATGTTTTGATTTCCCAGTGGTCCCATACTGAATATTCTGAGCCTCCATCTGCTAGTTTTGCTTCCCACAATTACTGCAATTCTTTTTCGTTTTCATTCAAAAGGCAGGATATCTGTGCAAACTATTGGAGATATTAAGCCATATAAATCCAAAAGTATACAACTATTTGTGCATAAATAGCCAAATATGTCATCCAAAGACTTATTATTTTCAGGAAGGAAGCGGGTTTAAGCTTAGAGTATGTTCAGGAGTAGATTTAAAACTATTATTTTATTCAAGTCATGGTTCTTGTGCAACTTTTCCATGCGTTGGAATATCCTTGATATAATAACCCGAAAGCAATATTGTTATTGAAATCAAACCTTTTGAGTATGAAGCAGACTTCAGTGTATTATAAAATTAAGCCTTCCATTTCCTTTCACATCTGGGGTCCCGACGCACACAGAGAAAAAGGGGGCCATGCCAGGTCTCTCTTAAAGAATTGACTTACTGCCTATCCGCAGATATCACATGCTACGAGAAACAAAAGGTTGTAGAAGCATGCGTTTGTGTCTTAACGCTCCAGTTAAATGCAAATGTAAACACAGAGCTTAGGTGAAACAATGTTAAAGACACAAAGGTTTGGATGCCTTGCAACTTTGTAAGTGGCAATAACATTTTTAGCAGTAAATAGGCATGTTTCATCTGTCTCTACATGTTCCTGCCAAGTACATTTTTACTATGAACATTAATCATGATAGTGATACATTTCTGTTTGAGGAAGAATGCATTTGGAAAGAACTTGCTTATTTGATTAATGAACATATGTAGTTTAGACATCAAAACTGATCCCCATTTCGCTTGTACTATCACCACCCTAAAATACTAAGATGTTTCATATCAAGACGGGATGAAGGTTTGAAGGATCACAGAATTTGGAATATGTCTTTGCATGTCAGATATCAGTGTCATTACTGATGCAACTCATCAGTGTGATTTGATCACCTTGTGTCTCACATTTTGTTATTTCACTTCAAGTTAACAGGAAATAAATCATCTCGGCCTGTTCCTTTGCTGCTCGACCTCACAGACAGACATTGAAGCATAAATATGATGCCACACAAAATAATTCATTGACAGTGGGACTATGATGACAATTTGCTGTTTTGAAAAGACAAAGCAGTGAGACTTCAACGTAATTTAAATGCTCTCTATCGAAATTGCACACTTTATCCAGAGAGGAATAAGTTGGCAGATTGAAAATATTAAAATCTGTAAATGACACGTTGTAGTCGGTGAATGACAGAATTTTTGAATATAATATAGGCTAATATAATTTTTTTTTTTTAATCACCTTTTAATCACTGAATTTCAGTGTTGTGTAGAAAACAAAAGGAGATGTTTAGCAGAATGTTCATGCTGGTACTTGACAGCTAAGGTGCTCTTAAATAGTAATATGCAGACGTTTTGTGGAATGGAAAGGTTACATGGATGTCTAATAAAGAACCTCACCATTCATTGTATAAACCATTCAGCTAAATGGCTTCTTTTGTGTTCCTCAGATGGAAGAGCGTCATACAGGTTTGGGGCGACATTAAAACAAGAAAATGACAGATTTTTCATTATTGCGTTCACCTTCACCAAAAGCCTGGACTTTAAATACACAACTTTAAAAACACATGCAGTGTGAAAAGCACCAGCAGTTCCTCCATTCAATTTGAAATGTTTTAATCTTTTAAAAACTCACTTGACACCCTGTGCGCTGCCTATTTCCAGTCTGAATTTGTTATTCTTAAGCTGTCCACAATGAGGCCTGTGTTCCTGTCAAATGACAGCTGTCAAACTACAAGGCAGAATGTGTAAAATTGAATCACAGTTGAACATTGTAGAAAACAAAGGCCTGTCAGATAAATGCACATGGCAAAATAAATTGTGAGCTGGTTTGATTGACAGCTCTAGGACGAAACAGTACATTTCCGAGAATAAATATGGCTGGAAAACTTCCGAGTCCCATCAGTTGATGGACTGCGGGATCATTGCATTAAGACTTATTTGATGCTTCCTTCCCAATGGATGTGTGAAGTATTGGGGAGATGGCGTCACAAATGGTTGTGTTCCTGTCAAAAGTGAGCTGTGTTTTGAGATGGAACGTCCTGCTTATTCATCTGCGTGCGGATAGCGGCCTGAAGAATGGAGATGTGACAAAATCGCTTCTTTATAGAATAATGACGGCTGACACGAGGCCTAATGGATGCAGTGTTTTTAATCTCTGTGAAGGCTCAGCTCGGTGATGGACTCGGCTGCCAGGCCTACAGGTGTGCTGTGACAGCCTGTCTATTCTACTGCTCATCACTCACGCCGAACAGAGACGACCAGCTTCACTTCAGCCCCATCCACTCAGCCGCTGTATTGGATTCGATAGCAAAGCGGAGGGGAGTTGCACCAAAACCCGGGCTGAAATCCACCCACAGCTTCTCTGGTGTCTTTATACAGAGGTTAAAAAAGTCAAGTCCGATGTTGTGCAGAATGCATCAAGTTTGCTATGACAGGAAGAAGAGCAAGTTAGCTTAGTCATGAACATGCTTTCAAGCTGCAGATAAACTGCTGGATATAAGAGGAAAGACATTCAGGTCATTCATGAAAAGGATTTTATATAGTCAAGAAACTTAACAGAAAAGCAATATGAAATAGTTTGACTATAGTGTTTTGAACATTTATTTTCACATTTGTCAAGTGCCTGTTTTTTTTTTCTTTTTTCTTCTTGGGTTAAGCATTAGTGCGAGTTCTAATAGTCATGCAAAGTTAATAAAATTAATAATAAATAAAAAAATATTGTCCCAATTATATATATATATGGTGTTGGTGTGGATAACTGGTGTTATCATGGTTAAAAACTTCTGAAAATATAAGAAGTTGTGGAAAAGTCCTTCCAAGGTCAAAGTTCAGAGTAAGGAAATACTGTTCAAATTTGTACTTGGTTTTGGTTGTGGCTAAAAGGGATATAGCTCCAACTGGAAACTAACAATGAAATTTAATTTTCTACCTATTAGATTGTTTTATTAATGTCTACACCTACCCCAACCTTAAACCTACCCCTTACAATAATGTAAAAATAGTAATTGTTGTAGTGTTAATGAAATTCTGTTGTATTGATGTGCACATGCCCAGTAGCGCCATATGCATCCCTTCTAGCCTTAACCCTTGTTTTTTTTTTCTGCACCAGTTTTGTTGAAAAGGTAATTAATTTGACTGATTTTTTTATGGATTTTCTATATTTTCAAATATAATTGGTGTTCCATTTTTTATGTTTTATTTGATGTTTTGATTTATTGAATAGTAAGTCAAGCATCTTTAGATAATATCGACACCAACTTCGAAAATGTATTCATATTTTATATATTTAAATAAGAAATATAACATTTAATTTATATTTTATGATTACCAAGTCATTTCATGTCATTTTTCTCTCATATTGGGATTATATATATATATATATATATATATATATATATATATATATATATATATATATATATATATATATATATATATATATATTTATATGATCATGAATATCCCTTAAAATACTATAATTAAAGCTTTAAATTGGCTTTATATTATTCTATCACCATGAGTACTGTTTCCATCCAATGTCTAACCTTCTATAAAGATGTCTGTGTGCAGCTGGAAGCCATTTTTTGCCATTCACTCAACAGTGAATGATTGAATTTTGAATTTTTGCTAGACTGCTTTGTGAGACAAAAGCTTCTGCCAATGTTGCTGTGGGATTTGTATGCAATTTCAGATTAAATTGATGTAGGGAAAAGTCAGCGAGTGATGCAGAGTGAGAAAAAGAAGGGAGGGAATGAGAAAGATCTGTGTGAATTAATGAGCACAAATATGCTTCCATGCCATTATTATTCGTTGGTGAAAAAGGTGTATTCTTACTCCCTGACGGCCCGAGCAGCTGAGAGAAAGTAACTGACTTTGTTGTTAAGTTTCTGTGATTGTTCTTTCAGATTCAGTTGAGTTTCCTCTCAGAGGCTTTCGACATAGCTGAACATATTTGTTTATCTTCGCGCCGTACAGGTACAGTAAGTGTAAAGCATTTCTTTTCTTTACTACAAAGTTTTCAACAACAACTACTTGAATGACAGATGGGTATTACCATTGCTGAAATGACTTGTCATATTTGCATCTTTGATTTATATTAAAAGTACACTATACATCAAATATCTCTACTAGTACGTTTTCAGTGTGGGGAAGTTACTTTCATGGCTACAAGCTAATAATAAGTTACAGTACCTAAACAGCCAAGCTAATAAAGGTAGGTGATTTCGTAAAGGCTAGTGATAGCAAGCTAGCTTTGAAAGCAAAATCCCCACCCTCCCTATATAATCACTCTGCAAAGCCACGCCTCCCCCAAAACAAACGAATGCGCTCCGGCAGACCAGTATGGTGAACGGGAGGGGACATATGTGGATAATATCTCAAGATCCTATGTTGAGGGGACAACATCCATTTGACATAGCTACATTGAAGCAAACAGATTCACTAGAATGAATCTGAATTTTGAATGCTGCAAGTGCAAGAGAATAGTTTAGGAAAGTTTGTTTGAATATTGATTCTTTTATGCTTGACTCTTAAATGAAATACAGGTTTTGATTCATTTTAATGTTAATTGTTGGAAAAATAGCTTTTTACTGGAAAAGCTTGTCTGTTTTAATAGTAGCATTTACAGTCATGCCAAAACAGGTAAGTTAGTAATGTTTTTACCGTTTTGTTTTTACTTTACCTGTTAGATAATTTTGTTAACGTAGGCAGTTTGAAAAGTACAAAATGTAGCCTACCTTGTCTACAAAAGGACAAAAAACAATTTTTTTTTCAGTCCCGTGTTAGATATAAGATATATAAGATAGATCTTATAAGATGTCCAGGTGTTTTTTTTTTTTTTTTTTTTCTTGTTGATGTGTTGCAAGTCAGACACTCAAAACTGTGTTTCACCTTCCCACCTTTACAAACACCGCGCATGTCCACCCCATCGCCAGCTAAACCTGACACGCGTCTGCGCCGGGTTTTTTTTTTCTTTCGCTTGCTTTTTCTGGTTTGGTTTTGTTTTAGTCAGATGGAGGGTCTCTACTGACGATGTCACGTCTGGGCTCACACACGCACGCACGTTCAGAAGGACAGTGGGCTGTCCGGTGTAGCATCATTAGCTCAGCGGAGACGTGGCGGCCCTGACACATGTCGAGCGGAGTGCAGCCAACCCACGGACGAGCACGACTCGCTCCTGCATAATTTGAAGGTAACGCCGCATTTCTGTGCAGGCATGCTGTCAGTGGTCCACGGAGAACAGGGGACACTGGGGTGGGGGGAGGAAAGGAGAGACGGAGAGGGGAAGAAATGTATCCAGAGAGCTGTTGGTCTTCCTTATTCCTGCTTCTCCTTGAAAAACATACCTGTGCGCTTCTTCTAACACGGCTTGAACATAATTCACTGTCTGACAAGTCAGATTTTCAAATGTCAACCACAGCTGATTCGTTTCTTTCTTCCTTTTTTCATAAACTGACATTGATTTAATGTATGCTGATTTTTTTGAAAATCCAGACTCACTCTAAATTAGAAATTCTAAAGTTGGGGTTAGTGGGAACCATGAAAGACTAATATACCATGCTAAAGCTAACCATTAGCATTCAAACAGCGCTTGCTTGGTAGTCAAATTGAAATCACTGAAATCATCTTTGCTCAGAGGTGCTCTGTTCTGCTGCCAGGTCGTTTTGAGCCAATGTCTGAAAATGAGCTGAAGCTAACATCATGACAGCGCTGACTGGCTGAAGTCAACACAAAAATATGCATAGTTCAAAGTGCATCACTAGCAAACTATGACATTAAAGGCAGTGGACAAAAACATTTTATATTTCACACAGTTAAAAGCTATCTGAAAACAAATGTAAAAAAAATAAAATAAAAAATGCAATATGATTTTTTTTTTCAGAAGAGAGCTGGTTCTGTGGAAAATTTCAGAAAAAATTTAATAATATGTCAATTGAATTTAAACGATCTCTCCTTAGGTTTATATATCTTGAATTACTCTAATAGTAATGTGTGGAAAAAAGATAAACTTATAAAAAGTCTGTGTTTTCCAAGTATTATTTTAAGAATCTGGTAGGAATATAACGGACAGTTATTTAACTTTGCATAATATTATGCTTTTTCTCACACAATACGAAAAAAAGTAACACATTTTAGACTCAACATTTCTGGTTACTTTTTCTCTAAACTGTAAAGAAAAAAACTGAATTAAACAGTTATGATCTTTTTGAATGATTCATTTGAATAATTGATTCCTCTTAAAGACAATTATTGGATTGCTTAATGAATCAGTGTTATTGGCGGGAAGGATTTGAACGTCTTATTCCTGAAGGAATCAATGGTGTGTATGAATCAGGTAAATTCGATGACTCATATATATATATATATATATATATATATATATATATATATATATTCCTTGACAATACATATTTGTCAGAATCCAAGGTTAATTATGAATGGTTGTCTATAGGGAAAGATGCTTTTGCTTGCAGATGGTAGGTCTGTAGGTGCAGTATCCACCAGAATAGTCTACCATGGTTATGCTAATCTACTAAACCTTGACCCCTTGGCGGAAGCTCAGTGAGAATGGAGGCAGAAAAGCAACTACTCCATTGCCCGATTGGGACCCATCATGAGTGATCCATAATTCTATTACCGACAATCAAACTCAATTGTACTTGAGTCATGTCTTCGCAAGAAACCAGAGTCCTGCTTTTACGAACAGTACATTACCTTTCAAGTTGCATCAATGCACAATCGATCAAAGGTCAAAGATACTATTCCTGTTTTCCAGCTCAGTACTAATATATGCAGCAGTACTGCTCTGTAGGTATTTCACAGGCCTCATCCATCAGTCCATCCATGCATTATGCATATCAGAGGTCATATTGACGGCTGCCTCCCCTGCAGAGGCGTTAATCCTTATCTTTGCTGTAATAACAAGATTAGGCAGGCTGAGGGGCTTATTGGGGCAGCTGGGGGTCCTGCTCTGACCGCAGTGGGGTTGACAAGGCTGAACCGATGGGGAAATCCTGCATATTGGGCCAACAGAGCTCATTGATTACTTTAACTTACTAAATTGGCCCCGGGTTGTGTTTGACGCAGTGTATGGAGTCCATCTGTTAAACGGTAGTTAGCTTCACAGGGAATGGGCTAATGTCACGCCAGTGGTGCTGAGTGGAATTTACTTGAACAAGCTGGGATAGAAGTGATGCTTTAGGCAGCTCACATCAGCTCGGGATGGTCATAAAGGTTTATGATGCCTAAGATAATTCTCCTCTGTGGATGTTCAATGTCGCCAGCTATGTTTTTCAGTATCCTATTAATTTGAACTACATTATATGGCCAAAAGTGTATGTGGACATCTGAACACTACACCGTACGTGCTTGTTGAACATTTAATTTCAAAATCTTTCTTTTTGGCAATGACAGCTTTCAATCTGCGAAGGTTTTGCACAAAATTTTGGAACATGGCTGAGTGGACTTTCTCTCATTATAGTCACATAGCATCAGTTAATATAAACCAAGAGACATTTATTTTAAATAATCAGACTATACCACAAACACATTTCAGTAAAAAGAGTCCATAGAAAGTAGTTTGCCTGGTTTCAAATTATAAAAAGTTTTGGACACTGGTTATGGAAGGCTGTCAGTGGATCATTTGCATAGGTAATATGATAAACTACATTTACAGTACACCTGTGGTTACTCTGCTTGGAAACTTGTGAACTTGAGGTGAACTTTGGAAAAAAGTCATTTGAAATGCATATGTGTTGTAACTAAAAGTTCGTTTTATGTTTCCTTTTCAGTTCTTATAAACTAAAGACTTAAATCTGATTCTGATAAGGGAAAGAGAGTTGTATGCTTATTTCCTTTATTGACCCACAAACAGTTCAACCAGTTCCTGAACTAATGACTCTTCTTTCAGTGAATCACAAATGATCAGTGCAACCAATAAAGTCCAATTCCTGGACAAAAGACTTTTACTAGACAGTTCTTTTAAGTACATCACAAACATTTAGCAAAACTGCACAATTAGTGAAGTCCGATTCTTAAACAAATAACTCTTATGAATTCATTCTTTTTAAGTGAATCATTAATAATTAGTGCAACTACTAGAATCACAAGCCAAATCTTTAAGTGAATCACAAACAGCTCAATCAGTGAAGTCTGATTCCTGAGTGAAGAACTCTATTGTGTGCTAGTACTTTTGTGACTTGAAAACATACACCATGACTAGTCTGATCCCCGAGGTAAATGCACTTATAACCCTTATATTTTTAGTGAATCACAAACAGTGTGACAAAGTCAGATTCCCAAGCAAAAGAGTCAGTTCTTTTTTAGTGAATTGCAAATACCTTGATAGCAAATTCTACTTGGTTATATATTTGTAGCCTATATAATGCAAAATGTGACACATTTTTGGTATGTTTATGAACCTTTTTCATTTCTGGCTAAGTAATCGTCCTCTTTCCTGTCCATGCAGTCATCCATGGCAGTGCTTTGAGAATCCTTCCCGGCGTTCCCCATGACTTGAACGGAGCATCGCTCAGCGCCATGATGGCCCTATTCACACTCAGGTATGCCCGGCATGTACTTGAGATTCATAAACATTTTCACCATTAGCAATTTTTATTCCTCAAAAGCACACGTCCCATAACTGTCACAGACAGATGCTTGCTTGGAATGATGTATGAATGCTCGGGATGACATGACTGGCTGCTTTGAGCAGCAATGTTTAGAGTCTATTAATTTTACAGTGCTGTTTGGAATTATCCATCTGTTTAAAGGTTAACTGCCTTCTTGCTTGTGAAGAGTACATTTCTCACCCACACTCAAGCTTAACACACATAAGAACATTACCATCATTGCCGCACGCAAGTTTTACCACAATACACCATGCATGTCAAGCGGCAAAGCCCATTAAAGTGGTATCGGGCGGCACAACTCTCTCCTCTACTTTAACGGGCCTGCTCGGCTGTACACTTCCGTAAGAGATGTATTATCAGGCAAACAATCCACTTAATGCCCAAAGTGAAGTGAAGAGGCGTTTTTACAAGTCTGTAGATGAGCCTTGCTTTCATGGGTGCTGTCCGTACTCTGATTTAGCACACTAGCCTGCCACTTGACTGTCAGTCGGCCAGAGTAATCTCTCCCCGTCAGCTGCCAGCGAGGGTGAAGTTCATCTTTGCAATAACGTTAAATGCACTGGCGCTTCATCCTTCATGAATATGAATGGCTATATAAATAGGAAAGTTGAAGAGCGGATGGATCGGGTGGCTGTCACTTCAAACTTCCTAATCATCTCCTCTAAAAGCATGCCTTGCCAAGCAACGCGAATCGGACTTGACATGAACCTTTTGGTAGGTATCGCTGTTTTGGTTTGTTTTTTACCATGCAACCTATCAAATGTATCTCCCTCGCGAGATTCTCATGGGACGGGTGTATCAGCTGCAACACGCTATGGCGGGCGATTACAAGACGTGTCTTATCTTTGATAATGCAGTGCGTGGTCTCCTGAGGGTTTGCACCTACTGTGAAGCACATAACGATTCCTAATTCATTGTAACTCAAAATAATAACCGTTGAAGCTTACTGCTTGTAGAAAAATTAGGTGAAATTGATATAAATAATTATTTAGGCATATCAGCAGAGATACAGTAACTAGTATGTCACCTTTAAAGAAACCTGTATGACACTTTTTTTTTTTTTTTTCTGGAACATAAAATATCTGGAACACAATTTTTTTTTTTTTTAAGAATCCAAGTTCTTCTGAAGTCAAATCTATGGAAGCTTATTTCCACCATGGAATAAATAAATGAATAAAAAGAAAACTTTTTTTTTTCAGAAGTGCGAGATATGAACCCAAAATTGCTAGAAATAAACTTTTTGACGATAAAGTCAGAATGGTAAAAAAAAAAGTTTCAATTACCAGTTATAATCAGTGAGTTAAACTCAAATCAGATTCATAAACAGATCATTGACAATTGACATGTTTACATGTGCAAAAATAATGTGGTTATTTCCACAGGATTCAAATCGGCTTATGCCACATATTGCTACAATTATTGAGCCTAATCATAATAATTTTTTCAAATATTGTGTTTATGAGGTAAAGTTTATTTTCAATATACCGGTACTGTAATTCTCATTATTGCATTATAATGGTGCATGCATGTATTCAGGCAGTTTTTTTTGTTGTTGTGTACTTGATCAAATGATTCATTAAAAAGACTTGTTTGAGAGCCAATGTGAACAAAGATTTTCAGTATTTGATGGATTTCTTCACACAGATCTGTTGAATGGCTTCAAAAGACTAAAATGCATGAGTCATGTCGATAGTTCTTTTTTCACTTCTATCTGGTTAAGTCTGATGCATGTGTCACAGTATCCAGGTCCAAAAGCAAACAAAGTCTCAAAAGCAAATAAAAACAGTGATTACATTTTTATGAATTGTTAAAATATGTAATGCCTGGAGTCCAGACGTTTTGGTCATACAGTGTGGTTTCAAAAGCTTAGCTATAAATTAATAATCTTTATAAATGGCTGTTGAGATCATATTCTCACTTGAAATGGAGCAGAAACTTGGACTCAGACACAGTATTCGATATGTAATGATTTAACAAGTGGATGGTTTTTTTGTATCCATTTTGAAGCTTTTTGATACCTTCGGTCCCCTTTCAATGAAAAGAGACCAGTACACAGTAAAATCTCAAGTGTTGAAATCCCAGTGTTAAGGATTTTCAGAGTAAAGCGTTAAAGTTGTGGTGTAGAATATCAAACGATTAACACTAGCTAGTGTAAACAGCCCCCTCTTGCTGTGTAAACACGGAAAGTAACCCTTATTTACACTGTTGAGTGTTATTAGTCACATCCGGGATATTTTCTCGTGTGCGAGCCTGACCCGTCTGAAATATTTTTTCAAAGACGCCATTTTCTTTGCTCGCGAAGCGCATAAGGATGTAAAACAGCGAAATAAAGTGTTTAATCTTACTTTCAAAATGTGTTTTGTAATATCATATCGTTTTATAACGATATTTATGTGCTGTATGCGCCTAAACGTTTCTCAAGAGACATTTCCTTTCACTCGCGATGCGGAACCGACGAGGACTTCTTTTCAAAACGGGAAAATCTGAAAGTAAGTGTTTTTATGTCATTTAAAATATATATTTTATAACATCACATTGATTTAAGGTGATATTTATGTGGTGTACACTCCTAAACCTCTTCTCAGAGCGATATTTCCTTTCACCAGCGATGCGAAGTAACGTTAGACCGGGACGTTGGTTTTAACAAGGAAAACACCGAAAGTAACAGTTAAGTGTTTTACCTCATTTACCTCATATGTATTTTATAAGATTATATTTTTATATGACGATATTTATTTGCTCGGCACACCTGAACAAGCCTAACGTTAACCGTTTCTCACAGATTTGAATTGCTCTGCAGTGAGCAGATGCGAGGTCATTGGGAAACAACAGAAGGAAGTTAACCGTTTTAAACGTTACCTAATTTAAAATGTGTTTTATAACATCATATTATTTATAGTGATATCTATCTGCTATATTTTCTTTCACTCGCGATGCTCTGGAGCAGATGGGGAAATTGGTTTTAACAAGAAAAACACCGAAAGTAAGTGTTTTATTTATTTTACGATATGTATTTTATAAAATAACATCACTTTATGATGATAGTTATATGCTGTGTTGCCAAAACGATCCGAAACATTTTCACAGATGAAATCTGAAATTGAAGGGAAACGCCAGATGTTTTTAACGTTACCTCTTATATAATACAGTATGTAACACTTCATAATGTCAAATCAAACCACTGCAAAACTGCTCAAATATAAATGGCAATATAAGTAAATTGTTCTTGTGTGTCTCATGACCAATTTTTGTGATTTTCATTAAGCATGAATTGAGTTTTCATGTTGTGATTTTCATGTTGGATTTGAGTGCTGTCTTCCTTGAATTAATTTGAAAATAACACTTTTCAGTAAACTCAAACTCTCTATACTGAGTGAGTTACATTCTTCATCATTTAAAGTGCTTTTGTGCACCCACAAGTCTTGGAGTATGGCACATGAGTCGCAGTTAACTACTTTAGACACTTTATTATGATATTATCATTAAGCATTACATTATGTTTTGTATTTAGCAAAAGGGAGTTGTATGGGTTTGATATTACAATTTTAAGGAAACAATTTTTTTTAATATTGTCACAGATGGTTCATGCTGGCTTAAAAGAAAAATCAAAAGGAGATGATGTGCCTGAAGAGTATGAAGCCACCAATACACGAGTAAGCCACAATTGCATATTTTAAGATTATCATGTTTGTCATGTTTATTTTTTCTACATAATAATAATAATAATAATAATAATACTAATAATAATAAAAGAGTCTTGATCTCTTTCTTAAAAAAATTAAACTTTAAGTTTTTTTTATATATATGTTTGGACTGTCATTTATTTATGTGCTGTCCCATTTATTTCTATTTATTTTAACAGGAGTTGTCCAACCTCAACGCAGAGAGATCAGCATGCATTGGAATTGTGACTTTGTCTCTGTTGTTAGAAGACCCATTTTCTAGTAAGACTGACTTTCTTTTTACAAAATACATTTACAGTGAATTAAATTATTTTCCTTAAAGGGATAGTTCACCCAAAAATTCAAGTTAAAGCATTCGTTCATCCAAAAATTAAAATTAGCCTGTGATTTATTCACCCTTAAGGCAACCTAGGTGTATATGACTTTCTTCTTTCAGATGAATCTAATCTGAGTATTATTAAAAATGATCCTGGCACTTCCGAGATTTATAATGGCACTGGGTAGGAGTTTCTGTTCAACATTCCAAAAGAAGTACAATAAAATCCATCCATCCCTAATGAAGTGACATGACATACAGCCAAGTATGATGTCCCATACTCAGAATTCGTGCTCTGCATTTAACCCATCCAAAGTGCACACACACAGCAGTGAACACACACCCGGAGCAGTTTACACACACACAGCAGTGAACACAAACACAGTGAACACACACCCGGAGCAGTGGGCATCATTTACGCTGCGGTGCCTGGGGAGCAGTTGGGGGTTCAGTGTTTTGCTCAAGGGCACCTAAGTCGTGGTATTGAGGTAGTAATAAACAGTGCCTCACACGGCTACGGGGGGTGAATAAAGGCCTCCTGTAGCGAATCAGTGTGTTTTTTAAAGGAAAAAATATCCATTTTTAAAACATTATAAACACTTTTCTTTTAGCTTGTGCTGACTTTCGTGTGTGCAAGCCGTTCCGGATGACTTTGGTGTAGCGTTATCTCCAGTGAGAAAATGCTAGCCACATGCAAGAACCAACGCTTGTTTACAGGACCATAGGAAAACCAGTCTCGTCTTGGCTTTCATTGAAATCCTCCAACACTTCTCTTTACAAGTCCTTGTTTTATACTTCTAATTCGGGATTCGCTCGTTTTGCTCTCTCCTCCGCTCTTCAGTGTTCGTCACTTCTCACCATGCATGCGCTTCGCCGACGTCGTACGTACGTCATCCGCCGAGAAGGGCTTCCGCGTACAACACTTAGTGCAAGCTAGAGAAACATTTTATTATGGAAGGATGCACTTTATTTCACTTCTTTTGGACTGTTCAACAGAAACACCCACCCACTGCAATTATAAAGCTTAGAAGAGCCGGGACATTTTTAATAAAACACTGTCTGGATTGGGAGTGGTCCCATGTATTTCTTCTGTAGATTAAAAAAAATAATAATAATAACTATGGTGTTCCTCAGAAGACAGAAGGTCATACAGGTTTGGAACCACATGAGGATAAACACATGACAGAATCTTCAGTTTTGGGTGAACTATTGTTGTATTGCAATTCATACTTGTATTTGACATTTCACCTGATAATAGTTTTGATAAAGGGATTTGAAAATATTTATTTTTTGTGTGTGTTTTTATTTATTATTATTATTGTTGTTGTTTTTCAATTTTACAGGGGAAGGTGTTTGATGCTGCAAATAGGAGTGGATCTTGCTTGGCTGAAAACTGCTGAGAAACGCATCTTGTCGTGCTGAAAAAAAAGAAGTTTAGAGAAGACAAAAAGACTATTCTCTCCAAGGAGGTCCAAACACCATCACAGACTTTGATTAGTGAGCATTAACATGTATTCTGCATTTATGGTAATTAATGGAATGCTGTTGTTTAACCTGATAAATGTCAGCAATATAAATCTTATGACATTACGAGTACATATGGACCAAATAAGAATGTTTTTGTGTCTTTGTTTTGACATTAGGAAGTTTAAATGTTTTAAGACCATGTTCTTTACATAGAAAATGTTTTTTTTTTTTTTGAATTGAAACATTGAAAGTGAAGACATTTTGGTGCAGGAAAAAAATACAATGTTTCAATAAAATAAATGTAAACATTTTATTGTTTTGTGGGTATTTTTTCTTTATATTTTCACCTGAACACTGGGGCAGTGTTGACCAGTTAATCCATGAGTGTTAACTTTGAACACCAAATTGGGGGTTCTAATCATCCATGCTGGTGTTAATATTTTACACCTTAAGAGTTTGTTGGTTAACACTGTCAGAGTGTTAATAATGTTAACTCTTTCAAAAGTGTTAATTTAAACACTTTACCAGTGATTCCCATATATACTATGGGCAAGTGTTAATTTTAACTCTGAGGGAGTTAAATCCACTCTTTAAAATTTGCTGTGTACAATCCTTCAAAATCCATCCTTTTGTGTTTCCCAGAAAGTCATACAGGTTTGGAACAGCATGAGGGTGAGTAAATGATGACAATACATTCATTTTTAGGCGATCTACTCCTTTAAGGCTTCTTTCATTCCACCTCTTTGTGGTCTGCTACTGTTTCTATTGACACCCTTTGAAAAACAACAACCACAAGGCAAGTTGTCAGTCATGCTCTCTCGTCGCTCTCTGGAGTTAGAGAGGGAGATTTAGCTCTATCTGAAAGCTGTCTAAGACACTACGGTCTCTACTCCGGGGCTGACACGTCCCCATGCTGTTCCCTGTCACCTCACACACGTACACACACACACACACACACACACACCAACCAGAATATGTGACACAGAGTGCGACTTCTTCCACACACACACTGAGTTAATTCCCACCTGTGTATGTTTCTTCTTCCACATTTGGCTGGTGTTAACCAAACCCATGGATGGCGGAGAAAGCAGAGAGAGAGATGACAAAATAAAAAATGAAAGGGAAAATTGAGCTTCAGCACATGCCAAAGCCGGGGCTGCCAGTCAGTGACACGTATTTTGACAATCATAGGCTGTCATCACTCTGTGATCAGAGCTGCCAGTGGTGAGACAGTTGGGAGACGAGCCGAGGACTGGCAATCCTCACCTTCCTCCCAATACAGCACTGCCTGAAGAGTCACTTTTGTCATTTATACTGTACACACACACACACACCACTGTGTTGGAAGGCAGCAAATCAAACATGTCAGAAGAGCCATATGCCACCCAGAGTGAGTGTTACAGACATACTGAGGTGCAGGGAGTTTAGAAGAGTGTTTTGTCCTTAAAAATGTCTCATGCAGAAATCTGTCCGTCAATGTATTTCTGAACTGTACGCTATGTGTGTGTTTCCGGTTTTATTATTTTTTTTATTTATTTTTTTTATGTGTAGAGCAATCAGATTGGGACATTTTCTGACATTTTGCCCCTCTAAGAACAGTAGGATTTCTGCAGCTCATGAAAGTAGGCTGTGGCACCAGCAACCCCAAGGTCATCCATTTGATTTCCTGGAAATACATCAACTAAAAAAAAGTGTGAGGTGCAAGTTACTTTGGATAAATGCATCTGCAAAATGCATAAAAATGTCTTTCCTGAAAATATGGCAAAGGGTCTTAATGTAACTGATGATATTCACAATGTTAAACCAATTGGCAAAAGCTGATTGGTTCACAATGCATAAGCAGCCAATGCAAAATCCAACAGCAGTAACTTAGCCAAAATCAAAATTCAAAAAAACTTAGCCAAAATCAAAATAACCAACAGCAGCAGCTTAGCCAAAATCAAATTTGTGGTTTAGCCAGTTAGATTTTGTGGTGGGATTATATGAAATAACTAAATGCAATAACATTTAAAGGTTTTGGGTCGGTAAGAGTTTTTACAAATGTTTGCTTAGGTTAACCAAGCTGCCATTTATTCAAAAGAGCAACATTTATATAAGAAACTCTTCTATTTTATTTTTCAGACAAAGAGTAGTCATTAAAGATTTGCTTGGTTTTGATATTTGGTGCAGTTCATTAGAGATGAAGTTATGTGCCTCAGAAGAATGCCTGAAGCCTTTTTCTGCAAGACAGTGTCTTTTTTTGTTGTTGCTGGGCAAGGTTGCAACAATTGGTTATAAAAACATCAATTTTCCGAACTCTCTCTAATCATAATAGTCTTAAGCATAGCAAAGATAAGAGAACGCAGACCAGGTGATGATCACATGACCTCCTCCTCACTGGTGTTCTGATCTTTCCATAAATCACTCATGAAATGCATTCAAAGCTTCATTCAAACCATCCAGATTTACAATCCAAATTTACCACAGCTGGGTGTACCAGGAGATTAGTAAAATCAGAAAGTGATGTCTTATGACGGAGCCGTGGACCACATATCATGAGTTACAAAAGCCATTCTGTTAAACTGTTGTTGCATTGGCATTACGCAACTTTATATTGTTGATAATTAGCATTAGCCAAAGTCCTGGAAACATTTTGACTATGAGTTTTTGTCATGAATTTTAACAGACGTAGGAGAAGATTCCTGTGTTGTTAACCCCAGCAGTGACAGGGTTAATTTGAACAGTCTGCCCATGAAGCTGCGGGGCAGGGGAGCAGCTTTTTGATCTGTGTGATGGACAGACATTCAACAGCACCAGGGCACAGCATGTAACGAGAGAGAAAGATAGAGGCGAAAGACGTACAGCATGGCATCTTGTCCATCTTCTGATGTTCCAGTGCTCTGTCTGCCGAGTCTTGTGTGAGATTGTCGGTGTGTGATGTTTCTCTCTAGAGAGCAGGTGGAAAGGAAGGGGGGATGCTGTACCACCCCGTTCTGTGCAGCCATGTGAACAGAGCCCTATCCCAAAATGAGCCTAAAGTGGTAATTACATTACAGAGAGAGCTGCAGTAAAGCAGTGGGAATAAAACAAGGCAAATCTAATGTAGTACTGCACACACTAGAGGTTTGCTAAGAGGTCTCTTCATTTTTAAAAATAGTTTTCAGGGCTAAATTTGAATGGTTTGCTTGTAGACACATTTCTCAGTTCTCTTAGAAAATAATTTCAGGGCTTATTAGAGTATGCGATGAGAATATTGCCCTTAAATTGTGCTTTTGTTAATCAAAAGGTGTCCCAGTGCCTATAAAATGGCATAGATGCAAAAAGAGTGTGAGTAGTGTCTTCACACTAAAGAGAACATGAAGAAGTGCACTTCAAATACACAGATGATGCACATATTTAACCAACAAAGGACTCTTTGTCCACTCAACATTAGCAGCTTTCCTTACATAGTGGAAACGGAGAGACTATTAGACATGGATGTCAAAATAACCTTCTACAATTCATACACTGAAGAGTTGAGTAAATATACTACAAGCATAGCAAAAGTGCATAGTGTATAGCTTGTCATGTGAGACAAAACTGTAGTATGCAGCTGTGAACTTAACCTTATACAATTCTAGAATAATTCTGAAAGCAATGTACACACTATCTTAGTTTGAAAATGGGTAATTGCACCATTTTCAAAGAATAATTTGAAATGTGTTCTTTACATTTTGTTGCTTTGGATCAAAGCATCTCTTAAATGAATGAATATAAATTATTTAGGTATGGATGGAATTGTGTATGATGAACTTGATATGTTAAACTTACAAATAGCTGTTTGTCTTACAGTTTCCTGTTTTTTTTTTTTTTTTTATTAAAAAAAAGTTTAGAGAAACTGGATAGCAGATGAAAGAGATGACCTGCAGTAGGCCAGATTCGAACCCAGGCCCCCATGAGCCAGCAGTGTATATAAGTGTCATGGGCAAGTGCGCTACTTATACATAACACTCTCCAATAGCAAGTTTTAAGAGGTCAGTCTGTGATATTTACATCCCATACTGCTCACAAATCTTTTATATGTATTTTATGATTTGACATAATGTCATTCAAACATGTATGACTTCTTTCTTCTGTGGAACTCGAAATGGGGTAGTCGTGGCCTAGTGGTTAGAGAGTTTGACTCCTAACCTTAGTGTTGTGGGTTCCAGTATTGGGCCGGCAATACCACGACTTAGGTGCCTTTGAGCAATGCACTGAACCCCCAACTGCTGCCCACTGCTCCGGGTGTGTGTTCACGGTTTGTGTGTGTTCACTGCTCTGTGTGTGTGCACTTTGGATGGGTTAAATTGCAGAGCACGAATTCTGAGTATAGGTCACCATACTCGGCTGTGTGTCACGTCACTTTCACTTTCAAATATGATGTTATTTTGGCTGCACCAGCTTTTATTATATGGACAAAAACATATCTTTTGTGTTCTTCTGGAAAAAAAAAAGACATTGTAATTTTTGTGTGAACCATCAATTTAATAAATGTAAACGGAACGCAAAGTGTGACTGGCTTTTAAAGATGATCCTATATTGATTTATCAAGATTTTATGGAGAAAGGTACATGTTTGTACCTTTTTTAACCCTAAATAGTTCATAGTATTAACTTAACGAAACCTATTTTATTACTACTCTAAGGTGAATGTGCAACTTTAAGTGGATTTGAGGTACAAATTGTCATTTAAGGGCACTACCCCAGTGACAAGCTATTGTACCAAGCTGTTACAGTAACTGTATTGTGTAGCATTTTGGCAATAGCTACCTTAACAACTTGTTGCTCTTGGAATATATCATCACTGCAGTAATTAAAATTAACTGCAAATGTAATTTAAGTTAGTCTATGGTTTTAATGGGCAGTTCGAAACAGATGTTTGATTATCTTCCGTTTGAGTCCCTTTTGTTTTGGTTAATAATTAGAATCATCATTTTAAATTTTTTTTTAAACAGTGTGACCTGTACGAGCTTGATTAGCATTGGAGAAGCAGGAATCTCATCCCAGGTCAGATGTATTAAGCTGTGAATGAGTGGAGTGTTTCTAATTACAGCAGGTGTGATTTAATGCATTTAGTCTGCGTGATATTGTGTGTCAACAGCATTACTTAGTGAAGGTATAGACAATGTTTAGTCACTCCGTCTGACAATAACGAGGGATTTTAATTAACAGCCTGTCTTATTATCCTCTCACATTGAACAACATATCATCAGAAATGGAAAGAAACACAGCCGACTTCAAGGGCTGTCTCAATTTGTACACGGTATTTAAAATCAAATGACAATTTCATTTGACTGTTTAATTGCTCGTTTAGAACAAACCTCGTGGAAATGCATGCAGGTACGTACAATGGCATGTAAACACAAATATAGGCACAGTACCTGTTTTGAATGAGCATATGCGTGCACACACACACACACACACACACAGATGAGACTGACTCACATTCTGCTACATCCCGTCTGCTTTTCAACTTTGATGCAACTTAAGAAGAAATCACCTCCCACTTCTTTCTCTCACCACCTCGTATAGGTGGTGTGAACGGTTTTTAATGCAATAAGAGAGTATGAAAAAAGTCTGTCAGTAGTCGACGCTGGGATGTGTGCTTGTCACTGCGTGTTTATCGAAAACAATTGCCTATCTCGTCTCAATGTCTAATTAAAGGGATAGATTCTCACAACAATAAATGAATATGCAGATGAGTCTTGCGTCTGGTGCTAATTTCATGAAGCGACGATAACGAGGCCGAGTTAATCTCCTCTCTTTTAACCCTGATTTAGTTGATCCACCATAACAAACAAACAGGAATAATAATCCTATTATTGTCTTAATAGCACATTTTGTTCTGAGAAGTCTTTCTGAAGACGGAGCTTTGAGGTAATGCTGCCTTTATTGAAACAAACAAAACTCAAAAAAATCAATTTTCATTCATGCTTTGTCTCTCGCTTTTTGCACCCTACGATATCTTTACGTCTCCTGTTGGTTTAAATATTTATTTATTCCTATCCTCTTCTCGTCTCAGCCCTCTGTTTTTACTGTCTGCGTTTTTTTTTTTCTTCTGCTGGTCGAATAATGATAATGAACAATACGAGCCCAGGTTGGAATTAACAATAAGGAGCTTATAGTCTTCCAATGTCACATGCATTTACCACTTGCCATTCAACGTTACAGTTGTATAGGTTTTACCTGGATGTTTGTTTCAGTGAATCATTCACAGACGACTTTAAGCTCTCTGGATATGGAGTTGTGGTGTTTGTCCTTTGTCTGGGTAGTTTTTGTCTGTTTTATGCCCATGACAATTTTCGAAGTCAGCATTAAATTAAATTGATGTTTACTTTAATATGTATTCTTGGATGGTTGTGAATGCTGAAAAAAAAGTGAAGAAAAATATGTTTGTCATCTTTGACCAAACTAATAATTTTCCTCTGAAAGTTTTGTCTGATAAAATCAGTCACATATCTACATATATTTGTAGAATGTAAAAAGTGTAATATCTAATATTATCTATTCAAAAACTGAATGAATTGCTTAGTTTTTTACCTGTTTTCTGATGTGCATAAAAATATATGATTTAATTATAAAATGTAGTAATAAAATATAATATAAAAAAATATTTATTACATTAATAATATTGAAATATATATATATAATATATATATATATATATATATATATATATATATATATATGTGTATATTTTACCCACATTACTGTAGTAAAATATTATAATAAAAATATTGTAATAAATATATAAAATAAATGTCAATATACACTTGGCTCCAGAATCACAGGGGGCACGTACCCCCTCATTTTGGATGGGCACAACGCTTCTGGGCGACTGCAAAGACTGACGAGTGCCAGTGTGACAGCGTTGCAGGTGTGAGAGAGAGTTGGCATTTTGAAGTGCACAGTGGGTGAGGCGGGAGAGCAGCCAGGACTCACAGAGAAAGGCAAAGTGGCACACAGTGCAAGGCTGGGTGGACAGAACAGCACTTCCTTTGCGAGCGACAAGGGGAGGGACGCTGGCACACAGAAGAGTACAGGGTATTTATAGAATGCAGGGAAGATGGTGCCATAGCAGACGCGGCTAACTAACATATGGACTGATCTGTTATAGATCTGGAAAAAAAAAACTTTGAGTGTTTTAGCTTCATAATAAGCAGCAGATTTAAGAAGATGGGCTGATTGGGCTTGATCTAAACAAAGCTCTGCAGTATAAATTTGCATTGTTTTTAGTGGTTGACTGATATTGTTTTTTTGACAGCTGAAGCCGATATCTTGGAAAGCAGAGGGGACCAATAGCCGATATAAAGTTGATATAATAATAAATTTGACAATGGATTGAAAAAATAAATGTTTAAAATAAACATACTTATACTTTAGATGACAAAGTATTTTTTACAAATGAATAAATATTTCATAAAAATATAATTAAAAAGGAAGTAACATTGCAACTAAACAGGGCATTTGGTATTCTGGGAAGTTTTTGTGCATTGGGAATCATATTTTTCAAGTCAGGGTAACACTCATTTTACATACAGCACACAGAGAAAATGACATGAATATGACAGCGGTCGAGTTTAAAGTATAAAGCATTCAATTCACACGGATCGACCGTCACACAGAGAACACGCGGTCATGCTGGATAAAAAGGCACACTTCATAACATCTCACAGCTGGATTCGATTAAGATTTGTGAAATTAAATGTTCTTTAGTCATTCAAAGATTTGTTTAAATTATATAAATGTGTATTTGCTTAAAGGGATACTTCACCCCAAAATGAAAATTTTGTCATTAATCACTTACCCCCATGTTGTTCCAAGCCTGTAAAAGTTTTGTTTGTTTTCGGCACACAATTTAAGATATTTTGGATGAAAACCGGAAGGCTTGAGACTGTCCCATCTGCCAAGTAAGTTACACTGTCAAGGTTCAGAAAAATATGAAAAGCATCATCAGAACACATTGGCCAAGCAGAAAAACTTATATCGGCCTTGGCGATAAATCGGTCGACCACATGTTTTCTTGCTGTACCACTGAGGTAATTCATTCTGCTCCTGTTGTCTGCAAAATGAGCAATAAAAAATTAGCGTTCAGTCCTAATTTGTTTTGATCAATTCATCAGTTGAAACAACATCATCCTAGTCTTTTATTTACAAAACTAAAAACACTGAAATCTTTGCATTTGAATATCAAACTAAATTTTTAAATGTTCTCCCCATCCATTGTTGAACCAACAGGTAGTCCCTTCCCTGTGCCTCAAAGTCAAAAACAAACAACTAAATAAATAAATGTAAAAAAAAAAAAAAAGTTTAAAAACTAAAATAAAATAAGATGTGATTGTGAAATATTGCATTGATAATCAGTGTTATTTTAGTATGTACTATTAGTTTTTTTTCCAGTTTTCATTATATATATATATATATATATATATGTATGTGTGTGTGTGTGTGTGTGTGTGTGTGTATATAAATAGCTTTATTTTTATTTTAGTTTGAATATTGAGTAATTTTTTTCTACTTCAGTTTAAAATTCTTTATTTAAGTTAGTTGCCAAGTCTAATTTTCATTCCAGTTATTCCTTTATATTTGATTTTATCTGTATTTCAGTAGTTTTTAGTTAATCATCATAACACTGATGACAGGATATAAAGTTAAAATAGGAAACATATGAACATTTCTGAGATTAAAAAGCTACATTTGGGAGTTGCAGTTATGAGAAATGAAGTCACAGTACTATTACCTGCTTATTTCTCTTAATCTGAAGCAAAAAAAAAAAAGTGCTTCCTTTCATCCTAAACTCAGTCCATTGAACATTAAAGTCAGATATGAGAAAGTATTTAAACAATGAAAAGTTTTACACAAGAGTTTTAACACTGAAACAAACTACAGTCAGTCAGTAGTGAATGTGAATGATCAGAGTGTGCTGTCAGATTGAGCGTCTTTAAGTGGGTCAGAGGGTGGGTCTGTGTATCACATTCGGGGGGCATGGGTGGGGTTTGGGGGGATGAGGGGGGTAACTCAGGCCTAAAGGCAAATCTCATATCAACATCCACAGTAATAACATCTCCTAATTACCATAATAGCCCAGCTTATCTGATGCGTTTAATTATGTGGGCATGTCTGCTATCCATTTCAAGAGGATGTGTGGCATCAGTTGGCTCACATGCTATACCGGCTCCATCTGACTTTAGTGCTAAAACATACTGCTATCGAAACCCACGACACTTCCACCACTTTACCGTAGTCCAAAGGCATTTATATAAAATGTACATCAATTATGACAGCCTGGACCAACACATGGTGCTGAGAATGAAGTGGATGTTGAACTGCATTAAACCTTTTCCATACGCAGCATGGGTGTACAATAATAGCCCGGACTTCAGGCGAGGAAATATAGCATATGACTTGTCTCTTGATTCCTGAGGGCTACATTAGCTGTTATCAATCTCTTTTGAAAGCCTTTATTTGCAGATATCCTTAAGCCCTGTGCAATGATTTACATGGCGTAGCAGCGCAGGAGATTGTTCCTGAATGATAGCCTGTGGTAGGTCTTCCAGTCGTCCTCGGGAAACGACCATCGACACATTAAAATGGAATTCATTCTTTTTTTTCTCTCTCTCTCAAAGCATTGATGTCGCACATGTCCTAGTCTCCTCTCGTTTTCAGCCCTCCGTCTCTCGTAGGTCATTCTCATTTTGTGTCTTTATAAACCGTGTATATCTAACACGTCTCGCAAAGACAGTGCGCTTCTCGTTCTTCAGTCAGCTCTCGGAAATGCCTAAATGCTTGTTCTTTTTCGTCTTTCTAAATCTTTAATATCACCCTTTAATCTTCTTCATTAACAAATGTCTCTTAATTGTCAGAGTTGCTTCTCAGACATCAGATTTAGCGTAAGCCGATTGCAATAGCGGATGTTGTTGGACTAATTTGCTAGCATATTGAGGGTTGATGATCAGAGTAGGACAGGGCCCCTGGCTGGACATGGGATTGAAACTCTTTGATATGAGCAGCACCCTGCTGAAAGGAATGTGGAAAAGCCATATGGACAGAGACCAGCCGAGTCCTTGGACAAAGTGCAAAATCCCCACACTGACTGGGACCGGCTAGGAAGGGGAAGAACTACTTATTCCCTCAGAGCTCGTATGTTTTTGCACGACCTGCCCTGCGGGGTTTTGAACACACAGATTTAATAAACGTTGCAATGATGTGTGTTTGCAAAATTACTCGAGAGTAAGTCTGGAAAAAGAGGGAGAGACAAGAGCAAACATGTGTTCACTTAAAGACTAGAAATTTCCATTCATCTGTGCAACAGTTTATGTTGCCAAGCCAATTAGCTTATGTTCTACCAGACAAATTTTGCTCTACAAAAATTACCATCATGGATTATTTATGGCCAAATGGTGAAATGATTTTACAAATTTTCTCTAAGGAGGATGGAGAAAACCATTCTATAAAACAAATCAAATGTGACTGAATTTTATGTGAATCTTGTTGAAAGGACACTGGTACTTTTTGACTGTTTTAGAGGCTATAAAATGGATGTAAGGAAAAGAGAAGGTTGGGGTGGATTTTTGTTATTTGTAATATATGTTTGTGTATATGTATTTACTTATTATCGTTGTTATTATTATTATATTTAATATCTGGCATGTCAATGTAATCTCTTTCTGCAGGTTACTCCGGTAGGTTTGGACAAGTCTTTTTCATAGAATCATTTCTAATTCATTAAGGATCAAAACGTGTCATCAAATCATTCAAACACAGCGATTTGTTCAAAAATGCAGATTTATTCAGTTATGTAGCAACTGACTTTGTCTTTCTAAGTCTTTGAATCATTCATTCAACTGATTCATTCAAAACTGCTGAATTATGCAGTATCAAAAGTAAGTCAATGAATCATTCACTCAGGGGCTTCGTTCAAAACAGTGATTCAAATCAAATTCAGCTACTGTTTGTTGCACAGTAATGCATAGCAGTTCTACTGCTGCTTTTTGCTCTGACAGCATAAATACTATAACAGTTAGCATCATTGTGTGTAAAATGTAGGATTTATTTCACTTTCTCTATATCTTACTAAATAATTTACATTTGTATACTCCAAATTTACATAAGTTTTTTTTTTATAATAATATTTTATTATATTTTCAAAGACATGATCACCATGCTAATAGGTTGATACGTACTGATAGAATGCATACCTTAAATGCACTGTAAGTTTCTGTGGATAAAAGCGTCTGCCAAATAAATAAATGTAAATGCACTTTTGACAAAACTGCAACAAGAGCTAGAGCATTAAAATGCTCCATTAAAGGAACTCACAAGTAAAAATTGCTCGCTTGACAAAGCGAGCTGTCATAAAGGACAACAACTCGAATCAATGACACTTTGAGAGTTCTGAAGAACGGACATGGCCGTAAGCGCCAAAAAAGCTAACATGCTAAAAATCCTGATACCTTTGACACGACAGCCTCGGCCCTGAGGTGTTTTACACAGCACTTTTATTGCTTTCTGTCCAGAGTTGAAAAAACGGACAAGTAAAACATTTTGTATGCCCGATGCTCGGATCTGATAACATTTCAGTCTTCACAAACACCCCAATTTTTCTCTCGCTCACTCGCTCTCTCTCTCTCCCATCTTGTTCAGGATTAGATGATTCTACTTATCCTCCAGACATAGAGACAGAATAACATGTGAAAATTACAATACATCAAGTAGGAGTCATTACGGGAACTGCTCCCTTCCTTGTCTCACTTCAAAGTCTCTGCAATTTTCTGATCCATGTGACATTCACGCTCCTCCAGGGTCAAACAACATCTTGCAGCCTTCATAAAATGATTAAATATTTTAAACAGCTCGCATGCGTACCTCCGTGGCCCCCGGAGACTGATGCTGTTATCGTTTTTGTCAAAGCCACTTTCCATCTGCATTTGTCATTCCTGCTTCGCGCATAGAAGTTATCAATCGGCTTGTCAGAATGCAAAATAACTGATGTTCTTTGGGCGGTATTGGATGGACTATCTCAGGCTTTTAATCAATGCATATTTTTTCCACTCTTCTTTCTTCGCTCCTTCCTCATTCTCTGCTCTTTAATATAAATGTTTAGAGTCCCAGGCGCCTGTAATGTATTTGCACAGAAAACGCTTTGACAGAAGCAGTAGTTATATTATCAAACATTGCACCTTGGGGCTAAAAGAGTATCAGAGGCTTTCACGCACAGGCAATGCTGGGAATTACAGACATGAAGAGATGACTGCTGTACCCTCACTGTAAGGGATTGCCCTGGCTGTGTATAAATCAGACGCGTTGAAAGCTAATCTTTCTCACTCACACATGTAGTGTATACTCTATTTATAGATTTGTCTTGCCTGAGAGAAGATTCCAGGCCATGTGAGGCCTTTATCAGTGGTAACAAGGTTGTTAATGTATCTGAATATGCTGTACATCCTCCATCTTGGCTCGGCATGCGGCACTTGCGTAAGGGCATGGCTAAATACAAGCCAACCGCATCAACATCTGTCTCCGCCGTGACATTATCTGACTAAATGGGGAATTTAAGGAAGGAGGAAGAGAGATGCCCTGTTTAAAAACACTGAAACGGAGTTGTGGATGCTGCTCGGACACAAGCTAATCAAGTTAAGATACTCCAATGTAGTTAGCTGTTAAGAACAGCTAACTACATTGAAGGATACAGTATCTTAATATAGATGTGTAACTGTCAGAACTCGGCAACTACAGCAAAACAACTTTTAACTTTATTAAAACCACTAATTTATTTGTTGCTTATATATCCATCAGAGATTAAACCGATTGGGTGAAATTTAGCATTGCATCACTTGCTCGCCAATGGATCCTCTGCACTGAATGGGTGCCATCAGAATGAGAGTCCAAACAGCTGATAAAAACAATAATACAAAGTCCATCTTTAACATCTTGTTATGTGATAAAGTACCTGTTTGTAATAAATAAATGCATCATTAATGGGTTTTAACTTGAAAACTTAGCTTCTGGCCAAAATACGAGCCCATAAATCCATAATGTTGCTCCCTCCAATAAAAATAAATAAATAAAAATATTGTGATAATTTTGTTGACTTTCATTCTGATGGCATCCGTTCACTGCAGAAGATGCTTTGCTGAGCAAGTGATTTAATGCTGAATTTCTCCAAATCTGTTCTGATGAAGAACTCATCTTGGATGGCCTGAGGCCCAGGTCAGTAAATTTTCAGCAAATTTTAATTTTTGGGTGAACTACTAAAAAAGAAGACAAATAGGTTACATTTTTTTTTATTTTTTTTTTTATTTTTGGATGAATAATAATTTATGTGAACAGTGATTTATTAATCTACATGAACCCTACGGATGAACTGATTCACTAAAATGAGTTGGAACAGCTCCTATCTATTCATTTCAAGTCAGGAATAAAATCTGACAACTATTGTGTAAAAATTTGTGCTTCTTTAGTATTTTTTAGTCTTGTTGTATCGTAAGTTGTGTCTTCAGATTTCTCAGGCTGGTCCAGATAATGCACATGTACATTCACGAGTAAAATGAAAGATGATGCCATTGAGAAAAAGATGATTGGCTCTTGAAGATGTACAGTTGGTCTACATCTGTGTTACATTTTCTCCCATTTATTTTTATATGAGTGGACTGTTTTCTGCCTTTTATAATGGTTTCAGCTTTTAGTTACTCCCCAACTAATTAATTCCAAGTAGTTTGAAATACATAAATAAAAAAAAACATTTTTATAGATTTAGGATCTCACAAATTGGGTGCAGGGGCACTAAATCCAGGTGCCTTTAAGGTAATGAATCCACTAATGAGAGATCATCCCAGTATCCTGCTGTCTTTCTGTCTCTCTTCTGTCACACTCACAAGCACACAAATTTTCCTCTAACGGGCCATAGAGTAAATTAGCAGGTAGGACTGCAGTGGCTGATTGAAACAAACTGGTGTTGATTGCTGATCAGTCAGCTGTGGAGCAGGATAAGAACATGAGCTAATGGAAAAGAGCAGAAATACCCCCAGTCTATCTGTCTTTCTCTATTTCCCTCTCCCCCAGGGCTATGGTTATGCTACAGTATATGTTGTTAGAAATGAAAAAATAAAAGAAGCTGAAGATATCTGCATGATTGGTTTGACAGTGATGGCAGCACAAAATGCATGAATTACCATTCTGGTCCTGGCTGGTTTAAGCTGGTTTAGTTGGTGAACCATCAGAACTGTACCACTACCAGCACAACGAAGGTCTTGTAAAATATGTATTTATCCAAAAACTTAATTAAATAATAATTCAGGGTGCATTAATTCATTTAAAGTACAGTACAGTAATCTTAAATAGTGAAATAGTATTACAATTACTGTTGTATTTTTTATACTATTACTATTGAAAATATACTGAATAAAAAATCCAGTAATAATAAATAAAAAAAAATGTGGGTAATGAGTCACATCTATATTTTATAACTTGAGCCAATGAAAAATAAATAGCTTGCCCTAAACAATATTTTCAATGTCTATGAAAACTATTTTATAAAACTTGGCACAAAGTGTGTATATATATATTATTATTATTATTATTTTTTTTTTTTTTTTTTTTTTTGAAGAAAGTCAATTAATTTAAATTCTATTTTAGATCCAAAAAAAAACAAACAAACAAAAAATATATATATATATGTTTAGCGTTTACACTATATATATATATATATAGTTTTCATAGGCATATAAAATATTGTTTAGGGCAAGTTATTTATTTTTCATTGGCTCAAGTTAAAAAATATAGATGTGAAATCATTACCCTATTTTTTTTTTTAATTGGATGAATGAAAAAAAACTCAGTG
Organism: Carassius carassius; assembly: GCF_963082965.1. Lineage (NCBI taxonomy): Eukaryota > Metazoa > Chordata > Actinopteri > Cypriniformes > Cyprinidae > Carassius > Carassius carassius. The sequence goes on along the minus strand of NC_081762.1, from coordinate 10,478,888 downwards.
TAATTTCCAAGTTAAATCTATATCAGTTGTTTTATTTTTCCAATTTGTTTAAGAAAGAAGAAAAAAAGAAAAAAAGCAAACAAATGAACATTCATGCAATTTTCTGTTTTATTTTAATTCAATTCCAAATGTTAATTTAAAAACACAACAAAACATGAATTTTTATCTGAAAACATTTCCCCAAAACATGAAAAAAATAGTTTAACAAACTAACATAAAACAGTTTATCTCAGAATCACAACAAACAGCATCAAAACTATATGGTTTTATTCCAAAACAGTGGCAGTACTGAGGTGCTAACTTACCTTTTCCGAGGTTGAGTATTACCTGCTGAATAAAATATAAAGTGCTTTTCAAACACTTAGTCCAGGTGCAGGGCATAAATCAGTCTGAAAAAATTGACATAAAAGGCCTGAGATCGGTCGGTTCATCCATTCCAAAGTTTTCTTCAAGATGATTCCCACTCTAGATGGGTTAGATGTGGACTTGATCAACGCTGAAACTTGTCTGTGATTCCGGGGTAGAATGTTAATATAACATTAGCTGTGCTCTCTTTTCAGTTATGAGGGCCATACTTACACTTCCAAAGCATCTCTTCCATTTCTTCTTCCTTGGAAAACAAGATAGTTGTTAAGAGGGCTCTGAACCTAGATAGAATAGAAGTATATTCATCCGTTTTTGTATTTAAACCATTAATTACTTTACAGTTATTGTAGAAACCGTGATATATATGTGTTACGCAGGATTCTTTGATGAACTGAATGTTCAAAAGAAGAGAGCATTTAATATATTTCTATTATTTTATACAATTTAAGTTTTTAACTAAATATCCATAAGCTGTAACTGTATGTTTCATTTTATTTTGAGTTTGTGATATGAGTTTTGTTGTATGTGAAATCCAAATCAGTAAAAGGTCATTCAGCTAAACAGACTTTAAAGACCCCAAAATGACGGGCTAGCATTTCTGAACTTCTATTTCATCAGAGAAGGTGCTTTACCTCTGGAAAAACAGCAAGGTTAAAGTTTATGCATTTCGTAGCAGCCTTCGCGAGTCATTAAGACAAACCATATCTAGAGAGAAGAAGAAACCTTCAAAATTGAAGTCATAAATTACAGACTTATGACCTGTACACAGAAAAGCAGCCATTTAGTCAACAGTGGGCTGTTAGAATGCTACGTAAGTCTGCCCTTAGCCCATTACCCAGACACCACCATTCCACTCCCTCTGTTCTCTCCGGTTGACAGCGCCTGTAAATTAGCAAAACAGTCATTTTTTTAATACCTTTGAACCTTCTGGCAACACTTTTCGATCAATTAGGAGGCAAAGCATTAATTCGCCACTCTGTGACTGGTGTCTGCTGGCGTCTTCTGCTCATCATTGATCCTGGGAGTGATCTCTTTAACCTCAGAGTGATGGTAATGGCATTAGGAGATGAGACCATTACGACGCCTTCTTCCAGCTCTTCACCTCCGAGACAGGCAGAGGGCAGGGGCAAATGGGTGGGGCGTGGCCGGGGGCTCGGGTGGACGAATCGACGGGGGGCGCAGTCAGACACCCCTAGTCTCTCGGGTTGTGCTGTATCTCCTCGGAGGCAATTTAAGTATAAATTAGAGTCGGCGAAGGCCTGGAGAAATACGCTGACAGCCACCCAACACTGAATAAATCACTTTTTATTGTGAGGAAAACTGCGCAACCTCAGCTGACATGATGGCGTTTACATTTTAAAGGGAAAAGGTTTATTTGCTGCCAGGTGCTCTCAGGGTTTAAGCAGACACTGTCAGTATGTGTTCCCGCCTAAAGTGACCGTTTTAAATCAAGCTTTGGACACAGCTGTCGCCAGAAACTGACCTGTTTAAGTCTTACTGGGTCCTCTTGAAAAAGGCTTATGGACTGGTTAGCGCGGTGTCGTCTTTGCGGAGCGCTGCTGTGATACCTGAGAGCTGACCAAGATATGCCAACCGAATCAATATAACTGACGACTTGCAAATTGATACGCTTTTACTAGAAACGAAACCCTCTCAGAATCTGGAAACAAGGCTTAAGCTGGGTTCCATCCAACTCGTAAAGACTTGGAGAGGTGAAATAGAACACCATTCGAACTCTTCGCAATTGAAGATTGGCTTCCTTTTAATGAATGAGTGGGAATTTGAATTGAATTGGTCACACCCCACAGGAAGCCGACATGGAGTTTCAGTTGGAATGACAGGTGGAGGAATTTACTGAATGGCAATTCAAGGAAATTCAACACAGCTAATGCATTCCAGCCTGCCTTTGTCAAGCCAACATTCAAACTTTAAAAAATTACAGCTGATCATAAAGTGGTCTATTTTAATTTGATTTTCATGTGTTCAAATTCAAATTGGAATTTTGCATCCTGTTTGCTATCTCAATTCAAATTTTAGAGCTGAATGGGAATTTAAAAATGCAACATTTCTGAAGCCCCTTTCACACTGCATAGAATTTTTCGACTCGTACATTATATGTCACATCCTGATGTCATGTGTTATTACGGGACCTTTACTGGTAGTGTGAATGAACCAAAATTGAATGATCTGGGATCAATTGCCAGGACACATTACCCATGTATTATCCGAAATCTCACTGTTAAAGGGGCTTGAATGTTGCAGGTATGGTATCCAAAGACTTAATTTTTAAGCAATTAAAATGCACCAATAAATCTTGGTTACCGTGTTTTGTAACAAAAGAACCAGGATGTTAAATTAAATTTTCCTCAGTTCAACAAATGCCATTTTATTTCCCTACACGTAATTTTACAAGATCCGTTCTATCTAGTCTGCGGTCGCCTAGTAGGAGTGTCTCCCACCCTAGTATGTAATGCAGCATAAATCCTCTTTAAATGAGCAAATTTGACTAAAGTCCTAAACTTCACAGTTGTCTTGTGTCCTATTTAGTAAGTGCCGGGGATCGCGGCTTTTGGTGAATTACCCTGTTTGTTAATCACTTGAGGGATCTCATTCAGTGCTGTCCCCTTTCTACTTTCTCCTTTCTATCCTAATGAAGCCTCTGTTAATTAGCCTGCATGTTTGTCTGGGGTGAGAGCCGTTCAGATTGCAGTGTCAGAGAGACTCGATTAGTCCAAGATGGAGTAGTGACTTCTGTCGTTCCATCAGATATAAAGTAATAAGCACCTGGCCGTTACTCCTACAGTCCCCACTGACCTGATAACATGAAATGGGCTGGAATCGGGACTGAATCCTGACTCAAGTGGAACTAAATAGATATGTAGCAACTGGTTCAAAGCATTTGAACCAAAATGATCGTATTGGGGCATGTGATAAAGTTGCGATGTTTTTGCTTCACTTGTTAATGGAGGGTGAATTAAAAAAATGTACCAGCTGTTAATAGTTTTAAGCCACAAATCTGCAGTTTGTATTATTTGATGTAGATATGTACATTACCGTGTAATGTTTTTGGGTTGGTAAGAATTTTTTAATGTTTGTTTTTGAAAGAAGTCTCTTATACTCACCAAGTCTGCATTTCTTTGATAAAAAAAAAAAAAAAAAAAGTTACAATTGTTATAACTATTTTCGGTTCTGACATATTTATGAAATGTATTCCTGTGATGGCAAAGCTGAATTTTCAGCAGCTATTATTTCAGTCTTCAGTGTCACATGATCCTTCAGAAATCATTATAATTTGCTGATTTGGTGCTGAAGAAACATCTTTTGTAACATTATAAATGGAATACATCTTTGATAAATAAAGGTACTATAATTATATATATAAAAAAAAAAAAATGACTCCAAACTTTTGAATGGTAGGATAGATTTTGTTCTAATGCCAATGCAGTTATTTAGCTATTTCCTTGTATATTTGTGACAAACAGCACACTGTGCCACTCAAAGCATCACATTTGAGATATGAAGGTAATTTAAGGTCTGACACAAATTGTATTATTTCAGATTACTTTATTTGTGTCGCACAGAGACAGCGAATAACAGGCAACATAATACAAACCAGCAATTCACTTCTGGGATTATACAGCTTAACTAGTAACATACATGAACAGCATGCATATTACAGTGGAAAGCAAAGGTACAACCAACTATAAATACATCTAAAACAGTTTTGTGCACATTTATTTTCCTAGTGAGTAATTAGATCACATTCGACTGATTTGAATCCAGCTGCAAAGCATGCATTCAGCAGCACCACAATACACTGTGATGTTGTTCCTGAGTTTTTTGTTTTTGGTTGCAAGGAATATTCCGCATATGTGTTGCCACATGGAGTTAAAAAACAAAACAAAACAAAACTTTAGGCACACTTGATGAACTTATAATGGTGAATTTTCACGTGAGGTAAAAGTTAGAAGACGCGTGTCGAATGTTTTCTTTAGCAGACAGTATGTCTTTGATTTGAATAGCTCCTGTAACTTCCTGCAACTAGAGTCAGATAATTATTCTTACAGTTAGAGAACGTATTATGTAGCGGTTTGTAATAAAGTTACCAGCCAACTGGAGAGTTTTATTTATTTACTCACTAAAGCCAATTTTTACATGCGTTTGGCACTTGGCTGGTTTTAATTTTGGACTCTTCCTTTAGTACTCCCATGGATGCAGGTTTGGAGTCAGGACTGCATCATCTCCTGGTCCCATTGTTCTCCTTTTCCTCTCCTCAATAAATATCTTTCATTATTCATGTTCTGTCTGCGTAAAGCATAAAAATCAAATAAAAAACCTTTTTGAGAAAAATACTTTCATAAACATCGTGGAAACTTTATTACTATCTTTCAGTTGAACACATTCATTTAGCAAGTTCTTTAATATTTTTATCAGTTTTTTGACCAAAGACACATTAAATTGATCAAAGGTGACAACATAGTTTTCAACATTGATAATAATACGAAATGTTTCTTGAGCACCAAATCTGCATTTTAGAATGATTTCTGAAGGATCATGTGAAAATGAAGACTGTAGTAATGCCTGCTGAAAATCAGCTTTGCGTCACTGGAATAAATTACAGTTTAAAATATATTAAAATATAAATCAGGTATTTTTAAATTGTAAAAATATTTTAAAATATTACAGTGTTTACTGTATTCTTGATCAAATAAATGCAGTCTTTGTGAGCAAGAGAGACTTCTTTAAGAAACATAAAAAAAATATTTCCCACCCCAATAAACAATTAAACATCAAACATAAAATATACATGCATAATAAACAATATACACTGATTTATAGTGGCTTTTGTAATGTCTTTTTAATGCTTTTATGGTTATATCTTCATTTGGGTACTAGCAAATATTGCTGCTAAATATCTTTTAATTCTGTAATTCAACAACTATATATTTAATTCGGTTAAAGTTTTTAATCTATTGACTTCCCTAGAATTCCGATTCTTTTCAAACCAGCTCAAACAGGAAGTGCCTCGGATGCCTCTGTTTGGACAACAGCTGTGACCGTTGTAAAAAATGAGATCCAACGCAATCTATTGCTGTGTGTGCTTGCGTGTGTGTGCATGTGATTTAAAAGTACTTAATCAGATCAAACACAGAGGGTCCCTCCCCTCCGTGGAAAGACGGCCACACCCCTCGCAGGCCTCCCTCATACATCCTGGCCGCCCGAGACAGTTTGAATTTATTCAATCAATGCGACTCATCTAATTGATATCTGAAACAGCAGCCGGTGATTTATCATCAGAGAAATGTAAATGATATATCCCGGGCAGATGTCTTATATTTTCCGACCATTTATTTTGGGGAGTGAGTGAAAGGAAGGCAGCGTGTTTAATTAAAATTCATGAGGGAGGAATGTGCTGAGTTGCACTGGCCCGCGCTGGTCTCTTTGGGTTCAGTCTGGGGGGGATGAATGATGGTGGACAGGAGAGAATGTTGACAAGGGCGAAGTCAGGAGCGTCCTGGTTTGATCACACACACACACACACACACACACACACACACACTTGCCCCTAATTCACTCACAGACTCATTTTAAATCAACACACACGTATGTTTAATATTGCATAAGGGAGGTGTTAAACTCACCCCACCATGCTAAAGTGACTTTATTTGGTTTTAAGGGTGTTTTGAATTTTTCTTTCACTTGATCTGGTCCAAACCTTTAACGTTACCCCTCCTCTAGTTCCTCTGAAATATGCTTAACCTAAATATTTATCTCAGTTGACAGTTATCATGCTGTTATGCGCAAACAAAACGGGCCACAGGACTCTACAGACTCTCAAGTGTGTGCAACGAGAGAGAGATTAAAGGAATAGTTCACCCAAAAACGAAAATTTGGTCGTTATTTACACACCCTCATGTCATATTATTGTCATCTGTGAAACTCAAGTGAAGCAGTTGGCCATGCTGCGCTTTTGCATACAAGGAAAGTGGATGGTGATATTTTTTTCTACTGTGAAAGTTCAAAGTGAAGTTAGAAACAAGCCAAAAATATTACATTATTCATTGTTATAATATTGTTAATTACATGGGGTTGGAATTAAATGAAGGGGACTAAATATATGAAAGAAAATACATATTTACCGCTACTGCTCAGAAATTTGGAGCTAATAAAATCTCTAGTGCTCACCAAGGTTGAATTTATTTGATAGAAAACACGTTAAACTGAAATATTGTGAAGTATTTATGCAATTTAAAAACCGGATTTTATTACTGTGATGGCAAATCCATTTTTTTTTCTTTAGTGTCTCGTGTTCCTTCAGAAATCATTTATCACTGTTTATAGAATTTGTGCTTCTTAATATTTTTTGTGGAATAAAATTTCAATATTTCTTTTGAATAGATAGCTGAAAAAAACTGTTTTTATTTGAAACATATATATATATATATATATATATATATATATATATATATATATATATAGTTTGGAAACATTACTATTTTTAATGCTTTTGAAAGAAGTTTCTTCTGCTCATCAAGCCTGCATTTATTTGATCAAAAATACAGAAAAAACAGTAATATTGTGAAATATTATTACAACTTAAACTTAAAAACAACTTGATTACAACTTTTAAGTATTACAACTTAAAATAATAGTTTTCTATTTGAATATACTTAAAAAAAATAATTTATTCCTGTGATGCAAAGCTGAATTTTCAGCATCATTACTCTAGCCTTCAGTGTCACATGTAACATCCAGTCTATCACATGATCATTTAGAAATCATTCTAATATTCTGATTTATTATGAGTGTTGGAAACAGTTCTGCTGTCTAATATATTTGATGAATAAAAGGTTAAAAAGAAATGCATTTATTCAAAATGAAAAAAATCTAATAATATATATTCTAATAATATATTTTCTTTACTATCACTTTTTATCAATTTAACACATCCTTGCTGAATAAAAGTATTGATTTAATTAAAAAAGAAGAACGAAAAAATTAATTACTGACCCCAAATTACTGACCAGTAGTGTATATTGTTATTACAAAATATTTATATTTTAAAAACATAGCTTCTTTTTTTTTTTTTTTTTTTTTTTTACTTTTTAGTATCTTTAGTATCTTTACTTTATAGTACTTTTTTTTACTTTTTTAGTATCCTAAAAAAGTATCACATGTTCTGAAAAAATATTAAGCAGCAGAACTGTTTCCAACTTTGATAATGAATCATCATATTAGAATGATTTCTAAAGGATCATGTGATGATGATCCTAAAAATTCAGCTTTGCGTAACAGAAATAAATGATCATTTAAAGTATAATAAATTTAAAAACAATTATTTTAAATTGTAATAATATATCACAATATTACATTTCTTTCTGTATTTTTGATTAAATAAATGCAGACTTGATGAGCAGAAGAAACTTCTTTCAAAAACATTAAAATTAGTAATGTTTCCAAACTTTTGGTCTGTACTGTGAATATATATATATATATATATATATGTAACAGTGTAAATGTCTTTCTGAACAATTTAATGCATCTTTGCTGAATAAAATTACCACTTCTTTCAAAACTAAAATTTTACAGACCCCAAACTTTTGAAAGGTGGTATATATTAATTAGATTTTTTTTTAGAACTCTCTGTGGTGACATGTTGAATATTGCTTGCATTAAAAAAAGAAAAAAAGAAAAAAAAAGAAAATCACATTTTATATTATGCAGATTACCTGCAAGTTTGTTTAAAGGACAAAGGAGTGTAAAAAAGGTCTATGTTTGACTCTAATATTGCATTTTGTGTATGTTTGTCACCACAGTTGAATTGTAAAAAGCTAGAAAACACTGAAGTGAATCTCAAACCAGAATAAAACACAAAGCAGTGTATAAAATAGTTAGTTTTTAATTGCTTTATTGATACTTTCTAAGGAATGAATCATTTATTTGGATGCTTTTCCTTTTACCAAGATTTTTTGCAACGCATTATTGCATGTCCCACAAAGTATAAAGTACATGTGCTAGAATTCATCTCTTATTATGCAGCATAACAGCCTCTTAACATCACAGGTATATTCGGGCCAGGTCTGCTTACATGGCTTTCTGTCATTTAGGGTGGGTTACCGCACATAAATACACCTACGTCAGTCCCAAGGTCACACGCACACTCTTACACACTCATTGTGTTAAAGGATTGCCACCTGACGTGACCTTGGTGCTGGGTGAAAGCAAAACATCTCAGACAGTCTGATCTGCCACCCAGTGTATCTGATTTTTTTTTTTTCACCTTTAGAGCAGGAAAGAGCCGTTTGTTTCCCATCAGCAGTCAGTCTCACTCTGTAACTCTAAGCAGCTGGCCAGTCTCGACTGCATTATTCATATAAAGAGAGAGAGAGAGAGAGAGAGAGAGAGAGAGAGAACGCACACTCTTCACGAAAGTTACAAGATTTATGGCCCTCTGTTTAGGAAATAATTCAAAGTTCATACTCACATACATCATATTTTGAAACACATAGATTATGGGGTGGAACACATTTATCATATTGCAACAGCAGCACATGCACACACACGAACGCACGCAGATACACACTCACAAGTGCACATGTTCTCAATCTCTCTGTCTCTGTCTCTGTGATACACACACACATTCGCACTATTTGCACCGGGGCCTAATTTCACAGGGATGCGTTTGGTCTGTATGAAACGGCTTTGTATTAGCTTTGTCACTGAACCCATCAGACAGTAATGAGGCCATGCTTAAAACACACCCTCAATTCCAGATAAGAGCAGGAGAGAGTGCGGCGAGCACGTCCGCTTCGCACTCTTCTGATAATACCTCTCCGTCATTTGTCACTTGTACATTTCAGATTTCTAATCTCAGCTAAATTGATCCGTATCGTGCATTTTTATACAGGCTTTTGTGTATATTGATATTTGTGGATTGCTCTGTGTCAACAAAACAAATGTCTGTGGTTTTTATCGTGTAATGCTTTTGATGTACTTTAGGAAGGGGAATGGTTTTGCACCCAGAGGGACATTTAAGGAGTGTGGTTTTGTCCGAGCCAAAGACTATAGGTTAGCTTTAGTGCATTCCACAGCTAAATATGAAATGAAAATGAATTACAACTCTTTTTTGTTTAGATATTTTACAAAATGAAAAGCTGAATCCTAATGTCAGATTTATAAAATATATAAGGCAAACAAAAGCAAACACACACAAAGCAAAGTCAAAAACAAAATGAACAAATAAACAAAAAACATTAAGCAAAATTACAAAACAAACAAAGTAAAGCAAAAAACTAAAAGTGAGATGCAACAAAAGCAAAATTACAAATATCAAAGTAAAACAAAACAAAAAACAAAGAAAGTAAACAAACAAAACAGACAAAAGGTCAGTCCAGGTTATTATTGTTAACTAAATCTATTAAAAACGTTTTTAGTTTTTTTTGTTGTTGTTGTTGTTGTTTATTGAATTAGCCCTGAAATAAAATAAACTAAAATACAAATATTAAAATAAGTTGAAGCATAATTACAAAGTGGAAATAAGTAAAAACTGCACAAAAAAATAAATGAACCCTATAATTATAGTAATAATAGTAATTAATTAAAATTACATTGTAATGTAATTAATAGAAATGACAAATGCAATTTTTTTTTACTAAAATAAAATTGAAACAGGAAATATAAAAACTATTAATAAAAACGATAACAAATCAAAATTAACACTGTTTGTTGTGATGCAAATATGAATATGTATTTAACCAGTTTTTATACAATATTTATTTGACACAGAGGGATCAGATTTATTTGATGAAATTTACTTCAACTTTAAAAAAAATCACAATTATAATAAAGTATTAATTTGTTTGATTCAAGACAAATCCACTGAATATGTGATTCTGATTAGACGATTTAGTCTCACTCAGTTTAGTCATGGTTGTCCATATCCCATCTAAACAGAACAATCATTTCATTTGGAATGCAGAATGACACAGATCACATAGGGTGGTAATTTTAGTATGAATTGTGTTATTTGAAGCCTAACCCACATTTTGAGACACAGTTTTTCAAAGTCAAACCATGCCTTTTAAAAGAGGATGGTTGGCATTGGCTCTTACTGAAGCAGAAGGATGATATTCATAACACTTTAAATGAGGTAACCAGTGGCAAGATGCAGTACGGTGACTTATAAAATAATTTCCATTAGCCTACAGTTCCAGCAAATGAAAAAAGAAACAGTGTGACCCTCAGTCCAGGCCCTCCAGACTCTTGGATACTTTAAAAGTGACTGAAAAAAAGGACAAGTCTTATTTCTTTTATTTAAGGAAAATACATTTTGGTTTGTTTATGCTCCTCCTGGATAAACGTTTAATTATGAATAATTTCCAGTAAAAAAAAAAAAACTATAAAGAAAATGCAGAGGCGTGAGATAAAAAAAAAGGAATACAACTTATTTTCAAAAAAATAGACACTTAGCTGGGGGTGGTGGGACATGCGGCTCTGAGGTCCCATTAATTACAAAATACATTAATATTTTATTAGTCCCTTATCAGTAATTAATCAAGCACTTTGATGTTAAGTTCAGCTTACAAAAGCAAGAGGAAATGGTTCCTCAGATATTCGGCCGCTCTCAGAGATGCCTCAGTATTTCACAAGAGACGGTTAATCCTTGCATGCCTTAAAAGCATTTTCCCCTCTTAAGCCTTGACATACTGCAAAAGAAATAAGAAATACACGCAGTGGCTGTAAGGTGTCATGTACAATACTGGGGTGGGATGGGGGACTGTGGGGGTGGTGGGGGGGTGCTGTATTTGTAGACAATGAGCTCCCTCAGATCTGATTTGGCGAGGCGTCGAAGGACACCCAATCACAGTAAATATTATTCTTTGTGCTGTGCCTCTAATTAACATGCTTAATTGCAGCTGTCAAAAGGCTCTTCAGATTGTTAAGGACATGAGAGCTGGAGAGGGTGTGTGTGTGTGTGTGTGTTTGGGGAGGGCTGGTACTGGCCTGCAGCATGACTGAAGCTGTTGTTTCACTATTAAAAGCTCACATAGATCACAACAGATCTGCTAGTAAAGGGGGTTTATAATGAATTTCGTTAATTTCTTTGTATAGACTAAATGTACATATACTGTATAATACAATACCCAAATAGAAAATACATATTGTTCTGATTTTATTGCTTTCTTTGGTCTCTTTTCTCTTTCATAAACAAAGAGTTTTGAAAAACAGTTAAAACAAAGAGGCCATGCACAAGAAATAGTCAATCATTTTGTATGACAAAACTGCATTGATTTGATTTAATGAAATAATGATTAAATTAATATAAAATAAAATGTAATTACAAATTCATGAAATTAATATAAAATACGGAAAAGAATAGGGCCAAGAAATAATAAAAAATATAAATAATCTGAAGATTAACGTCATTATTATGTGAGATTAAACTTGTTAAATTTCAAGAAAAGTTACAAAATAAAATGCTGAGAATAAACTCATTAAATTACGAGAAAGAAAGGAATATTTAAAGAACAAAATGTATACAATTTTTTAAAAGTGTCAAACAGCATCTGCTGTGACGTAGATTGCACATGGATGTAACATACAGTTGTTTATTTGATATATAAATGTTTTGTATCAATACAAAATATCTTTACTGTCACACATATGTATATATATATATATATATATATATAGTATATATAAGATGATGTGAATATCTGTGTGGCTTGAGCAGGAATTTCTATGTGTAAATATGTAAAAAACAATGTTCCAAAGTCTTCAGGGTGGTCTGAGGACAGAATCGTGACGATGCGAAATCTATGCGAGATAAATTCCCACGGACCCCTTGCACTTACAAAAATGGAAATTATTTAATCACCCACAAAATCTGATATGTAGGTGAGGCTGAACTGAGGACAGAGCATAATTAAAAGATCAAAATTTATTCCTTTGGAGACACACACACTCATGGAGGTTGCAGTGTGACTGGAAGGTCAGTGTGTTCTTTAATGGATAGCAATGATCCTAATGTCTGTGTCTCTGATTGGCTGAAGCTGAACTTTCTCTCCCTGCAGCACCTCCCCCTCTGGCCCACTGATGGATTGACCCACCTGTAGGCCCTCAGGCGGAGCTCCACCAGGGGGCTCATGTCCACAGCGCAGCTGTATTGCAGCACTACAGCACATGTGGCAGGTCAACTCTCTCTCTCTCTCTCTCTCTCTCTCTCTCTCTCTCTCTCTCTCTCTCTCTCTCACACTCTCTCTCTCTCTCATACTCTCTCTCACACTCTCTCTCACACTCTCTCTCAGAGCCGAAGAGAGACTGTCCCATTACTCCATAAGAGGCCCTGAGAGCTTGATGAGGTCTCTCTGTATCTCTGCTGTCCCTGTCTCTTACACTGAGGGCCAGGACACAAGGGAAGGACAGCACAGCTGGTCCTCTTCTCTGTCCCAGTCACCAGAGAGATACATTAGGACAGACAGTACAAAAAATAAATTAGGTACACCGGGGTTGTTCATACTGACATTAACAAAATATACATAGAAGCTAGTTGTCACACAGGGAAGTTATCACAAGGGACTCATCTCATTGACTAAAAAAGTTCAGTTACACAATATGTGTTTTAAAGGATGTAAATGTATACACATTAGAAATTATTATTTGTTTTTATTTTATTTTTTATGTATGCCTTTTACATTTTTGCTATTTTTTTATATTTTTGCTGTTTCATCGTGACAACTTGTATGTTCAGATTTTAAACCTTCAAATATTTTCTTATTTATTTACATTTTTAAATAAATTGGTGTAAATAAAAACTTTCTTTGTAGACTGTTATAGAATAGAAAAAAATGTGAGCATATACTGTATGGTTAAAAACAAAATATGATTTAACATGATAGGCCTGAAATCAAGAAACAAATCAGTAAACTATGGAAGCCATTTCCATCATGGAATAATAATAATAATAAAAGTATCTGCAGCTTTTATTCTTACAATTCAGATTTTTTTTTTTCATAACTGCGAGACGAAAAGTCAGAATTATAAGATATAATTTGTAATTCTGAGAACTAATTTGGTCTTATAATACTGACTTTTTGTATCGTTATTATAAAGAAAAGTCAGAATTGTAAGATAAAAAATGTGCAGGTACCGTTTTTATTCCATGATGGAAAATAAGTCTGAATTGTGAGATGTTAATTCGCAAATGAAGAAAAATCTAAAATGTGAGACTTATTAGAATTGTGATATACAGTCAAAACAAGTCAGAATTGAGTTTGTATCTCACATTTCTCAGAATAGTGCAAAAGGAAGTCCAAACTGTGAGATAAAAAGAAAAAAGAGATAAAAATCTGATTATTTGAAGCTGTAAATAAAACTCGACTCAAAAACTATGAATGAATGAATACTCTTTTACACTTTCCCACCAAAATCCTCCATCATTATCTTTATGTTTACTTTGTTTGTAGATAATTATACTTTTTTCCTGTGTGAGTGTGCACTATGTGGTAAATGCAGTGTAACTCATGGATTTTGTTCTATAAAACAGACATTTTGGGATAATTAGCTAAAAAAAGCAGTCAAAGTGCATATGGCTCCCCTGCTTTGGCTTAGTTCTGTTCACATATGGCACACTCTGCTGAAGCTTTTAGCTGTTTGCCAGCATTCACTGTGTGTGTGGTGTGTGTGGGGTGGTGGGGGGGGGGGGGGGGGGGGGGGGGGGGGCTCAAAGATGCACAAAAACACCCTACACAAACCTACACACACATACACACTGGTCATGGAGCAGCCAATCATGAGCCACACCTGACACACACACACACAGGCCGTGGTGTTGACTCCTACACCTTTGGCTTTCATTCCTTTAAAATAAAGTAATTTGTGTCCTTTCATAAATATTGCATTTTCTCAGTAAGCAGAGGAAGATGACTTTCTGTTTTGATGGATGGCACAAGGCGTAAAAAGAAACCTGCTTTATTTGGTATCGGCGAACTTAGTACGACTCATTATTGCGCTGTGCAAATTTAGAATAGTGAGAAATCAAAACTGAGCTCACCAGCCCACTAACACATCGCCCTGGCAAATATGTTCCTGCTCCATAATTTGAGTAGGTGGCGTTACAGAGAATCTTCGGCAGCTCTTGCGGCTCACACATTGCCGTTTTAACAGCAAACACACATGCAGATTACACCGTCATTGTACCGATTACAACATTTGCCGTTCGCGTCAAGACAACAGTGATTAAAATATCTGTTTTTCCGACCCCCTCGATTATCTTTATGAATACTGCGTGTTGTGTGCAAGCTCAGGAACACATGCTGAGACATAGTGTTGTCCACACAAACACGTCTGCGCCCACATAGTCACACAATATATTGTCTTTATCAATGCTGTGGCGTTCAACGAGGCCTTGCTGTACTGCTTGTTTGAGAGCGATCATTTCTGCATCACAGCTTCAATTAACCTTGTCTTGCCAAAAAAGCAGAACAGCATCAAAATTAGCACAGCTCAACTAATTTACACAAAATTCAGAATTTGCACAAGTAGGTTTGTGCCATATCAACTCTAATGCTTGGGGGCTGAAAGGCCATATAATAATAATAATAATAATTATATATATATATATATATATATATATATATATATAGCAAAGTATGAATCTCATCAAGTCACACATCACATGTACTGAAGCTCAAGAAGGCCACACAGCGCATTAAGAGCCAGGGGGTGTAAACTTTTTAAATTGGATGATCAGGGTAAATTGTACTTATTTTGTCTTCTGGGAAACATGCAAGTATTTATGTAGCTTCCAGTACTAAATGAAAAAAAATATGATTGTTAAATAAAATGAGAAGAATTTGGTCATCGCCATCCTGTTCAAAAGTTTACACCCCCTGGCTCTTAATGCATTTTGTTGCCATCTTGAGCATCAGTGAATGTTTTCACCTTTTGTAATAGTTGTGTATGAGTTCCTCAGTTGTCCTCAGCATAAAAATATGGATCTCAAAATCATAGTCACTTTTGGAAAGGGTTCAAATATGCAGAAGATGTTGGAAAACCAAAAAAAATGTGCAGGAGCTGGAGGATTTTTCTGAAGAACAGCAGGCAACTGCTCCGGACCAACAATGGACACTGTGTGTGTGTGCTCTTGTTTTTGTGACATATTAGGACACAACTACAAAAATATACAGTACAGTTTGTACAGTATAAAAACCATTACGCCTATGGGATGTCCCCACTTTTCACAAAAACAAACTTGTGTGTGTGTGTATGAAATGGAGTCTACGACTTTCAAACCAGCACTTTAATTTTTTTTTATTATAGTTAAAAAACTAAAATGTATCTAATAGAAAGCAGTCAATTTAATGAAGTCATTCACATTTGTGTTGACTGTATAATCTGTCTGTTCATTTCTGCTTCAGGGTTTAACCTGTTTCTCATTTCACACATAAATAACAGACAGAAGCCCTGCCGGCATGAGGGTCACATGAGGACCTCACCATGACCCCTGACCACAGTTTGAACCAAGACCCCACAGTTCATCCACATCTGCGGCTGTAGAAAAGGTCACTAGAGAGTTATGGCAACCTGCCATTTTAATATATTAAGAGTACATTTGTAATAAATGATATTGAGAAATCATAGAAAAAAGTTATTATTTATTGATCATTTAACCATGCATTTTCAAGGATTTGTAAGCGATTGACTGTATTTTCCAGGAATCTAGTTCAAGCCCCCTGATAAGTTTCCTTATATGTTCACCCTTTCTGATGAAGGCCAACAACTAAAAGACTCCTTAGTTGGCTAAGCTGTTTGTTTAAAAGCCCTAATGGAATATTCAGAGCTAATTCAAACGCATCCTGATAACTTAAGACGGCTTGTGGTGTGATCTCTCTCCCTCCTCAAAATATTTGCCATGAAGGACTCGCGCTTTGAAATGTATAAAGTGCACCCATTCAGCGGAGCATATCTGTGAGTGCACATCAAAGTGCTGTGAAGTGCTCAGATCTGCTTTGCTCAGTGGAATATGTGTGGATGTGAGAATCTGCCTCTGTTATTGGGATTCAGGACATGAATCTCTAAACTAGCTTGATATGCACGCCTGTTATTTGTAAATACACTTCAAACATCTCAATGGTAGTTTGCAACATAGGGGAGTAAATCACATTTTATTTAAAGTATTTCTACTGTTGGATGTCCTCAGAAGCATTCTCACCGCATTACACCATCTCACTCATCTCATACCCCGTTCCCCAATGCTTTCAAGAGGACATCTTGTTTTAGAAAATGGGATATTTACTGGTCATCAATTCGGTAGCACGTGTTCTGTTTAACAGGGTATTTGGATCACGGATTGTTCTCGTCACCTCAAATGCCCTGCTGCTAAACGCAAACCTTCGGACTTTCCCTTTTTCTCTCCATCTGTCAGTGTATCACTCTTTCTCACTCTCTCTTTCTGTACGTGTGTGTGTTTGTACAAGTACATTTGTATGTGTGTGTCTCTGGGACCGTTCTGTAATTCTGAACTGGAACAACGCTAGGATAATGTAGAGGGTAATGCCTCCCCAGAGACGCGCGGAGGCTGGGTAACACCGAGTCCAAACAGCCCCGGCTCGAGCCTCCCATGCGGGTTGCTGTACAAATGCAGCCTTTGATGTGTGATTTGGAGAGACCAGGGGCTCAGAACACCAGAGTATTATACTCAATTCAAGTTAACCTGAAGGCAACCCCTGTGAGTCTATGAATGTGTGTGTGTGTGTGTGTGTGTGTGTGTGTGTGTTTGTCAAGAAACAAACTCTTGCCAGCCATTTTATTGTCTTTTCTGTTGGGGAAGCTCCTTTGAATC